>NC_058060.1:24509597-24752097 GCF_020085105.1 Siniperca chuatsi
CTTGAGCACTCACCTTTATCCACCTTGCACTTACATCTTCACCTATCCAGTGTTTATTTCTCAGTTGTTTTTAACATTTTAATTAGTATTTTAATGTTCTTTGCTGTATTTTATGCTGTATTTCAATTTTGAAATGTTTTTAGCTCATGAAAAGCACTTTGAGTCTGCTTTGATATGTGTATGATAAAGTTAATTAATGTAACTGAGTTGATAAAAGTATGTTTGCAGAGTTATTTACATATTTGAACATTTTACAACGAACTTCCTCACATTTACCAAAAGCAGCTTAAAATATTTCTGTCTTCATCCAGATGTTTCTTCCACTTAAGAATGATCCATCCACCGTTTATCAAACCAAGAATTTATGCAATTAATCAAGTCAGTATAGTTTGACTATTCAAACTGCTGATTTGTGGTTTGGAGATAAAAAGCCTTGATGATTAAAGTTGGTGAAAACATATAATGAGAGAGTAAGATAAAAGGAAGAAGAGTAAAAAAAAGTAGGAGTAGAGGAAGAGCAGAGCGGGAGTGTCTCGTGGCAGGTGTGCTGCAGTCGAAGTGCTGGCTCAGGGAAACGCATTCAGCCGCTCGTTTGTCATGAAGAGAAACGGCAAACTAAACATCAGCTCACCTGCTTCGGTCTGTGCAGCTGCACACACACACACACACACACACACACACACACACACACGTGAAGTGTACAGAAACCAGGTCTGCAGGGTGCAGCAGGGATTCGACTTTAAAGAGGAAACACTTTCAGAGTAAAAGCAGAGGAACAGAGGCTGCAGGATCACAGATATTTTGAAAAGTTTGATGAAATGTCTGTTGGCTCCACTGGAAACACGTTTCACACACACCAAACTCCTGAAAGAAAACAGCTGATTTTAGCAGAGTTCATGTGTTTGAGTTTTTAAACGTCTCATTTAAAGTCGTAATGTTACACACTGTACACCCAGACTGCTGCACACGTTTCTGCTACAGCCTGCAGAAACACACACACACACACACACACACACACACACACACACACATTTACACAGTGAAATACCCGTGTGTGGACGTGAGATAAGAGGTAATTCCCAACCTCTCTCTTTATCTGCCAGTAAAATAGTGGATGCTTATCACATTTAGCTAAACAGTCAGACACACACACACACACACACACACACACACACACACACACAATATGACATCACTGGCTTAACAAATGTGACCTCACAGCACACATCGCAGTGCAGTGTGTGCGCACTACTCAACCAAACTGTTTTGTTTTAAATAAATATAAGAAACAACTATTTACATGCAAAGACAAATGTAATTTGTGTGTGTGAGTGTGTGTGTGTGTGTGTGTGATAGGTCTACTAATAGTTGGTCCTTTCCCCTGCCCCAGTGCCTTCTGGGTATTAGTGTAACATCATGAGGTTCACTGTCACGGCAACAAGGTCTCACATCCTCCCTGGCAACTATTTCCGTGACGGAAGAATGTTACAGGGAAACTGACTGATGACACTTTTCCTTAATTTCTTCCTTTGTTGTTTCCTTCAGACTCTGATGTCCGTAGACTCTCCTCTGTTTATTCTTTCCTTCATCCCTCCCTTTCCTCCTCAGTTCTATTATTTCTATCTTTCCTTCTTCCTTCCCTCTTCTTCTTTCTTTTCTCCTTCTCTTCCTTCCTTCCACCTTTCCTTATTTTACTTTCTCCCCTCCTCTTTACCTCTCTTCTCACCTTGCTTCTTCCTTTCTTTGGTTCTCTTTCCTTCTTTTTCCATTCTTATTTATATTTCCTCCTTCCTTTATTCTTCCTCTCTCATGTTCTCTTTGCTTCTTTTTCATCTTCCTTCCTTTGTGCACTTCCCTTACATTGTTTCCCCTTCCTTCCTTTCTTTCCCTCTTTGCATTCTACCTCTTATCCATGTATCTTTCCGTTCTACCTTCTGCTTTTCTTTCGTTCCCTTCACTTCTCTTGTTCTTCCTTCCCTCTTTCTTTGTCACTTTCCTTCTGTCCTCCATTCCTTTCTTCATTTTATCCCCGTATCTGCTCTTCCTTCATTACCTTTACTTTCCTCCTTCCTTCCTAACTCTCTTTCTGTGCTGCCTTCCTTTTATCCTGCCACACTTCCCTTTCTTCATTCTTTATACTGTATATTTCTTACTTTCTTTCTGTCCTTCCTTTTCCTAGTCCATCTATCCTGTCCATTTCTGTCCTTCCTTCGCGTCCTTCCTTCCCCTCGGTCCATTACGAGGTGTGACACTTGACATCCCATAACCAAAACAGAATCATACACACTCCCTCACACGTATGAATGCATGCATGCATAAATGCCTCCACACACACACACACACACACACAGGCTGAGCTGAGCTGTGCACAATGAGGCCATTTCTAAAGGGATAAATCACCTGAATTGGAAAGGTTCGGTCATCATGACACACACACACACACACACACACACACACACACACACACACACACACACACGTGTTTGGGCATATTCAGTCAGTCAGGTCAGCATATCCCTCTGCAGGGGGAGATACAATTCCTGCCACTGACAAGAGAAGAATAAGAGGCTGTTGACTGCAAGTGTGTGTGTGTGTGTGTGTGTGTGTGTGTGTGTGTGTGTGTGTGTGTGTGTGTGTGTGTGTGTGTGTGTGTGTGTGTGTAAGCTGTCTGGGCTATCAAGCTCGTTATTAAATATCCATGAGACCATTAAGCTAAATAGATGAATGGGACTCTATTATTGCGGCGCGTGCACACGCACGCACACACACATTTAATGATCCACTGACTGGTGAATATGAGACTCTCTATAATAACTAAAAATGACTAGAAGAAGAGGAAGAGGAGTATAAGGAACAAAATGAAAAGTTGAAGAATACAAGAAAAAGAGGGAGTAACATAAAAGCATCTTCCAACCCTCCTGTCTTCTTGACTTTTAACAGTTTCCTTCTTTCCTTCCCTTCTGGCTTATTTTACTTCTTTCCATCCTTCCTTCCTTCCTTTCTCATATAAAAGGATTCAGCGTCTGAAGGTCACCATGTATTAGATGTTGTTTCATATAGAGCTGAGAGTGGCTGCGCAGCACTTTTCAATTTGTCATATATTCTGTTTATCATGTTACATTTGGACAACTTCATTTTGAGGAAAATTGTGTTTTGGAAAATGGTGCTGGAATACAAACACTAAGGTTTGAACCACAGGCTGTATATGAAGATGGACGACGCGTCTCCACTTCCACTGTTCAAAAGTGAAGCCAAAATATCCCGGAGACGGGAGCTGCCATCTTGTGCTGGTGACGTCATTTGGAGCCTGCGCAGTAGTGATCGGGGTTGTTTTTATAGCATCAAATCACTAATTAAAACCAAACGTATCAGAAAAATACGCTTGAACAAACATCAGTGTGATAAGAACCTAAAATGACTGAAACCATCTTTGGGGAAAATGTATTTGTCGTGTGCTTTGAGCTTTTAGTTTGGCTCATGTCCCATCCGCTAACATGGAGGGGGCGGGGTTTATGACCTATACTGCAGCCAGCCACCAGGGGGCGATCCAGATGCTTTGGCTTCACTTTTGGGGAGCTGTCATGTCGTCCATCTTTATATACAGTCAGTGGTTTGACTTGTCAGAATCCCTACATAAAATCTCTGTTCAGTATATTACAAAATGAAAATATAACATTTAAAAAGGGAATTCATATTTTGGAGAGAGATATTTTAAGCAGAATCAGCTTCTTGAGGATGATGTGTTGTACTGTAATTCAGCATTACATGCAAGGTGTGACGCACGTACTATACAACTATGTACCTAACTTTGGCCTGACAAACATTGCTTTATGAAATCCTTTGCAACTGTATTTCTACATTACAAACTTTCAATATATTTACCTGGAAATTCAAAAATGGCGTTGGATGTTAACACTAGTCCAATATCTGGTAAATACCCAATATATTGCTTTTTGGAAAGATCAAACCCAAACTGACATGCAGGGGCCAAATATTCTGTGCATGGTGTGAAAAATGCAGGATAAGAAATAAAATGAACATGGTTAGAGCCATAAACATACTGCTAATAGGCCAACAACAGCATTTACACTCCTCAGACTGACCTCTGCATGAAGTCTCGTTGACTTCATGCAGACAGGAAGCGAATGCATCTCACTCGTCCCTCACTAAAATGAATGAGGAGCAAATTTCTGCCTTTCAGGTGTTTCCAAACGCCACGTAAAGAGGTCTCAGAGAACCAGGCAGCGCTCAGTGGCGCCCCCTGGGGCATCACTACAGCCTATGTGATGCTGAGGGTATTTTTTGTCATTTGTCCATTTATTACATTGTAGTTATTATCTTTATTTACAGGGAAGCTTCACTAAGAAGGCCGAGTTCACATTTCCACACATTCACACCTGAACCTCGACCTTCCAGTCCCGAGCCACCACTGCGTGGTGAGATCCCACACGATAGGACGATCCCACATGCTGATGTCATAATTCGACAGTTTATTTTTTATTTTTTTGTCCAAAATATCTTCAGAACCCCTTACTTCCTTCCTTCCTACTTTCATTTCTTCCTTTCTTCCAACCCGACCTCAGTCATTACTTTCTTAACCTCATCATTACTCTTCCATCTTCCCTGAATGAAGAATAAAGTGTGTCATTTCAAAATGATGTTAATATTTTTGTTAGAAAGCAATTTAGCTGTGATCCGTGTGTGTGTGCGCGCGTGCGCGCATGTGTTGACCATCAGATAAGGGTACTTTCTCTTCTCCAGTTACCGCCTCCTGTCCTCTGATTAGGACACACACACACACACACACACACACAGATAGATTGATTGAAGTGTTTAAAGGTGTAGACATGACATGTGACGTGAACGTGCTGGTGGGGAGGGTACATTTTATAGTAAGGCAGGTAAAATAAGCTACAAAGAACAGTGTGTGTGTGTGTGTGTGTGTGTGTGTGTGTGTGTGTGTCTGGGGGTACCGAGTAAGATGAGATGATAGATAGTTATCAGAAGAAAGGAAATCTTTCCTCTCCTCTTTTTCTCGGGCAAGATGAGCGCTCTCTGCATTGGTGCGTGTGTGTACATGTGTGTGTATCTGAGTGTGTGCGAGTGTGTGTGTAGGCGATTATGCTTGTTCTACACGAAGAAAACACCACTGAGCCGGTCCAGTTAAATGAAAGTGAGCGAGTGGTACCTGATATCAGAAGCACTCGTTGTTTGTGTGTTTGTTAGACCGAGCTTAAAATAATAAGAACGAATGATGAATAGCAAAATGATAAAGGCCACATTCAAACAGCACACTTAGTATTCTGTCGCTCTAGAGGAAAGCTCATAGGGTCATTAAAATCTGGTGCTAAAGTAAAGGTCAGGAGGTCAACAAAATTAAATAGCTTTCATTCACTGGGGACCAGGAATATTTACGCTGAATTTAGTGGAAATCTGGCCAGCAGTCATTATGATATCTCACTCCGGACTGAAGTGTGACATCGCAGTATAGGCGAACTGCCTGCTAAAGTTTCATTAAACTAAAGCTTCACTCTCTGAGGTTTGAAGCAGTTGGTGACATAAACTGTATTTTAAACCTGCAGCAGCTGATTTCTCTGTCTGCTGTGTACTTACAGCTGTTCCTCTGACGCGGCGCTATGAGCGCGGCTGTGGACCGGACAGAAACAACGAGCTGAAACTCACTTTAACAACTCCACAAAAAACCGAGGGGAGCTGCAGATTCGGCTGATTATTCTCTGTAAGCTCATCACTACAGACCTTTCACATTGTCATTTCATACATTAATAAAAATATTGATTATAGCCTCTCTAAATGTCTGTAACTTTACATGTAAGTCCCATCCCTGTGTTCTTCTTCTTGTGGAATCGTAGACAGCGTAATGTTACATCCAGATATCTCCAGCAGCTTCAGCAGAGTTTGAAAACATCGCAAACACCAGCATCAATCAGGTTTAGGCGTCAGGCACGTCTTTACCGGGTGATTCTCACCTTTTCATCACCTGGGAAACTATCCCGTATTTTAAAAAAAAATAATAATTATTATTGAGCAAGTAACTTCAATAATATGTATGTAATGTACAGTAATGTAATTCATTACTCATTACACATTGTAAATTCTTTATATTATGTTAATAGTTACTCAACAGCAGGAGTAATTAGTTACATTACTCTTTACATTACTTTACTCAGCCCAGCTCTATCCGCCACACCTACATGTCACACCTTCTGTATTTAACACATGTGGAAATGAAAGAGGAGACAACATGGTTTAACCATCAACAGCTAGCTTAATGTTAGCCGCAGTGACTGTACGTAGCACTACAGGAGTTCGGTCCTCACAGTGAGGCTGTGTGGTTCACACCCCCCCCAACTGGGAGCAAAACTAGCTGATTCTTAAATGTAAACTGACCTAAGGCTAGTTAACCAGCTAAGAAGCCACCACATTTAAATAAGACAACTTTAGAGTTAAAGGGAGGTGTCTTCCTCCTTTTTTGACGGAGGTTCCCCACCTCCTCACACCTCCAGCCCCTGTACAAATTCAACACATTGTGGACCGTCTGTCCACTGATATGGAATTGATATCAACCCTCCAACCAACTCCTGATGAGATAGGAAACAAGCCAACCTCTTAAAGTGTTGAAGTTTTTATTCCATATTCTATAAAATCATCAAGAATCAATCAGAATATGTTGTTTTTAAAACACAGCAGGACTCTCGCCTTCCTTTTGTGTTCAGGTGACAAACTAAAGAGGAAGCGGAGGTTTAAAAACACACAACTGCACTGTGAAGTACACAACAAGCGACAGCAGAGCTGAAAAAGACAAATAAAGAGGAAGAGAGATGGTCGACTGAGCAGCAGCACATATGGAGAGTCAGAAATAAATGCTGGGAGGTTAAACAGGAAGAGAGGTGGAGGAGGTGCACAGAGATACGAGAGGTCAGCAGATCAACATTTACTCTGTCTGTAGCTCTCAGTAGATCTCACATAAATCAGCAATTCTTTGGACAGAGTTGAAACAAAGGCTCACATGTAAAATATCTCTCTCTCTCTGCCTCTCTCACTCTCCTGTAGCATCCTCGCACACGTTACGCAGGTTTTCACCACCCGTCTCTGAAAACGGTTGTAAAAGCTGTCAGAAAAGTAAACCACTGGAAGGTTTAGCTTCCAGAACTGCAAAGCCCAACACTAAATCACAGGTAAAGGGTTACAGGTGAGGTGTCAGGGGTCAAAGGTCATTCACCATCTGCTTTTCGGTAGCTATGAACACCATTTACTCTGACAACGCAGTTATTACCAATGATGATAACATCTTTATGTGTTTTAATGAATACCTTCATGCTCACAAGAGAAAAACAGAGTAGACCTAAAGTGCAGATTTGAATCTTTCAGTCAACATCCCAAAGAAGTCAGTCAACCAATCAGGAGTGGAGAGATGAGGTGGTCGAGATCTTGGCCTGGCTCCAACCGTGGGCCTTTTTATGTTCTGTCAACCTCAGTTACACCAGTGAGGGTAGAGTACATATTAGAAACACCTCTTACTATAAACCAGTACAGTTCAACAGCAGCATAAACCGCAGCCTCCAAGATGATCACACAGTTGAATCAACACCTCTCTAAAACAACAAAAGCTAAACATTATGACTTTTGTGGAGGGAGGATTTAGTGCAAGGCTCCTGGATTAAACTGCACTACTTTTAGCGAAGTGGACAGAAACTGGCAACTGAGTGTATATATATCAGTTTTTGATGGCACAACACAAAGGTAAGGGGTTACAGGTGAGGCGCCAGAGCTGAACCCGATCTGCATTTCCCAGACCATTGAAGCCTGAGGTCAGAGTGCAGAAGGTTAAAGCGGTTAGCCCTGCTGCCTCTGTACAGTCCTGCATATACTCTGTCAGCTACAGCTAGCTTATAACAGTTAGCTGCAAGGGTCAGAGGTCAAAGATCGCTCAGCACAAGATTCCTATATGTAATGTACAGAATAGAGTACCATAAACTCAGTCTGGCTGGTTTTTGGTTTTGGAGACCAGCAACAGCATTTACGTTTTATGAGGTAAAAACTGATTCTTTGAAGATTCAACATGGTGGCAGTTATCACCGTCACAACCTCCTCAAGTTCAGATGGCGAAGGTCACCTGTCATCAGGTTTAAAGCAGCTTTTTCTACCACGAAGAACCACAAACAAAAACCAAGCACGTCCAGAATTTGGCCAACAATTCTTCAGCAACCGCATTAGTTCCAGCAGAGGAAAGGCCGATTCAAGGGCTTCAGCTAGCGTGAACGGATATCATTCATAACCCAAGGGTCAAACGTCACTCACCACCAGGTTTCCGATGACCATGACCAGCATGAAGACGAGGATGCAGAGCGGCTGACCTGCAACCTCCATGCAATCCCACATGGTCTCTATCCACTCCCCACACAGCACCCTGAAGACGATGAGGAAGGAGTGGAAGAAGTCCTTCATGTGCCATCGAGGAAGAGCGCAGTCCTTTGAGATCTTACACACACAGTCCTGGAGGAAGAGACAGCTTGAAGTATTGAACCTACATCTACAAATCTAAGTGATATCAAGCCCGTATCTTGGTCAGAGTTCAGACGTGTTACCTGGTAGTTTTTACCAAACAGCTGCATGCCGACCACGGCAAAGATGAAGACGATGATGGCGAGGACGAGGGTCAGGTTGCCCAGAGCGCCCATGGAGTTACCAATGATCTTGATCAGGGTGTTGAGGGTCGGCCACGAGCGAGCGAGCTTGAATACACGAAGCTGGAAGGAAAGAGAGACACACAGGAAGAGACAAAATTTCAGGATGAAGGGTAATCCTTAGAACAAATTCTACCAGTAGGCAGTAAGTTTTACTCAGGTCAAGGTTACATTTGTAACATTCGTAGGGAAAGAAACAAAGGAGACATAAAGAGACGATGAGGGCAGAAAAAGGGAAGGAAGGACAACATCAGAGAGACAAGAGCAAGAAAATCCGGACACAAAATAAAACAACAAGAAAGAAAAAACAACAAAAGAAGGAAAACAACAGAAAAATGAAAAAGGGTTTTAAAAAAAGCCACAAAGAAAGACAAAAAGAAAAGAAAGAAGCAAACGTAAACGTGTGTGTCTTTATTAGTGTATCTGTGTGTTTGCCTTTAGCAGAAGCTGACAACACCCAGAGTGACACTTTGAGAGATCGACGCAGACAGACAAAGACAGGCTTCGAGGATCTGTGTGTGTTTTCTCTGAGAGTGTGTGTGTGTGTGTGTGTGTGTGTGTGTGTGTGTGTGTTTGTGCGCTTTGCCGTCCTCGTCTTGTTTTCCTCGTTTGCCCGTGCAGCAAAGTTGGCCGCAGCTGAACTTCTGTTTTGAGTGACATTGCTCATCAACAGCCAATCATCACGTCCCCTACACACTGTGAAACGTCCCGCAGATTGCTGCCATTTCATTGGTGCTTCAGCTGTCAGTCAACCAGCTCACACCACTCAGCATGTGTACTCTGTTTTCTCTCCTATATTATTTTTTCTCTTTACTACTTCCCACTACGTTCCACTTTTGATCTGAACATTGATCTCCTCATTTTTTAGTTAGTTTTAGTTGTTGTCTCTGCTGTCTTAAGCTGTTGTGTCTGTCTGTCTAAGTCCTAAAAATACCACAGGGGTGAGATTATTTTGACAGTAATAATCTATAAAATTCTTTTAACAAGTTGATGTATGTTGAAAAATAGATTAGACTTGCTCACTAAATTTGGAAACTTTCACGTAAAATCCCCGTTAGCAACTTTAATTTTAAAAAATGGGCAGACTTATTTCAAACTTGATTTAAGAAAATATGATTTTGAAGGACTAATGAAGAAGAAAATCTCTGTTTAAAAAGCAGTTAGGTGATATTATGATAATACTGTGTTTCGGGTGTAATCTGTATGTGTGAGTTACCAGTCTGAAGGAGCGCAGCACACTCAGCCCCTCGACGTCGGACAGGCCGAGCTCCATGAGGCTGAGGCAGACGATGATGCTGTCGAAGATGTTCCAGCCCGTCTGGAAGTAGTAATACGGATCCAGAGCGATGATCTTCAACACCATCTCTGCTGTGAAGATCCCCGAGAACACCTGACAGACACACGCACAGAAACAGAGAGGAATTTAAAACAACACATCAACACGCACAGTTTTATACTGATGTATCATTACAGAATTGATATTTTAATTTGGTATATTTGAGGAATGTAATGGTTTTAATTTTCTTCAAAGCTGATAAAACGATGCTGATGTTGCCGTTTGTTTATGATCATGCTCACATCGGAAACAAAGTTTATATAAAACAAATATGGAAGCCGATGAAACGCTGGCAGAGACTCCAGCAGCACCAGTCCAGGTTCAGTCAGTGGCCTGGAGCTTTTCTAGGCATCACAGCTGAGACGACACGTTAAACCTTACAGACTAAAGCAGATTTCACAGTCTGTCACAGTAAAGTTTAAGATAAAGCAATCAACATGTGCTGCATTTGTCCCGTAACCATCCAGAGGAAACAGTGAAGAAGACAAAAGGAGGCAACCTGTTGCTTTACCTGCCGACAGACTCAGGAAACACACCTGCAGGCTCTGCTCCGAGCTGCTTACAAATATACCAACACAGAAAAGTGAAAACTCCCTGTGGATGTAATTTAAATCAGACTGAAGATATAAAATATCATTTAAAGTATCAGTCAAATGTGACTCCAGTGTTAAAAAAACAACTAAAATAGACAAATTACACAAACACAAGGAGATCATCGCTGCACTAAGGGTACTTAAAAAAATTGTTGTGACACACACACACACACACACACACATACACACATAACAAACCTAAAAAGTGGACACATACAGGTGGGGACACAGAGACAGTCAGGTAAGGACACACACACACGTAAACACACATTGAGATACAAGAGCTAAATGAAGGGCAGAGTTAGCCAAAGGGTAGGACATTTCAGACTGGGTTAGGTTCACGCACACACACACACACACACACACACACACACACACACACACACACACACACACACACACACACACACACACACGTCACCTCCTATAACTCCAGCTGAAGTTCACAAGTTCTTTAAAAGCCAACAGGAGTTCAGCTGCTGAAAACCAAAGGGACGTTCCAGCACACTGACCTGCTATGCTCACATTAGCATACACTGTTAGCATGAAGCCTGCCATCATTCAACATAGTGTGCGTGTGCACAGGTATACGTGTGTATGTGTGCTCAAGTGTTAGCGTGGGAGACGCAAAGTTAAAGTGATTTCAAGGAGAATCATATTATTATCATAGTAACCTGGCCGACAACTGCCAAAACACTTTTCATTAAGATCACGGGTGCACTCGGTTCCTAGTAAACAAGACCTGACCCAGGACTTTAGTCAGGCCAGGTCCAAACTATATCCAGTCTAAGCAGGTCTGGGAGGGCTCCATCTATTGCTGCAGGTCTCAGGTCTGTGCGTCAATATGTTTAATACCTGAGTGGGCAGCTCTGATCCCGTAGTGCGTCAGAGGACAGTGAAGTGCAGGAAAAAATGACCCGTTGGTGGCGGAGCATCACGTCGCTCTCCAGACCAGCCTCACATGCGGCTAAAACGCATACAGCTTACACACTGCAAGTCAAATCATCAACTGTTATCGACTCCCATTCGAAAAGCCTACAGCGCGCTGGAAGCACACACTTCCTGTTAATGCTTGCAAGCACAGTTTGCTTGTTGGCAAACCCCTTTTCCCAACTATTTATGTGATTTTACGCCATGCTGCATACTATAAACAAATATTTCATATTTGTTTGCGTCTGTAATCTTAAAGGCAAGCTTCAAAGTAAAGAGGAATCCCACGTTTTGCAATTATGATCTTCTCCTCCACAGATATTTTCCCACATCAGGTAAAGACAAATCCTTTCGGCTTCTTTTGGTCTAGTTTTTGGCTAATCACTAGGAAGCTGTAAGATTCCCACAATGCTGGCCAATTTCACATCGCCTGCTGCCAATGCCTCGTTTACCATGTTTAGCAGGTCTTCACCTCTGCAGTTTGCAGCTAGTTTTTCTCTGCATGGTGTTACAGCAATGCGACACGCCAAGGAGGGCCCACGCTGAAACAAAATCACACGTTGTCAGTAGTATCCGAACACGGACTTGCAGCCATGGTCTTGATTTGGTGATTGTAGGAAACTCTGATTAATTTGAACAACACTTTTCTCAGCTGTTTGCTGACGGTGGTTTGATCCTTTAAGCCTCTCTCTCTCTCTCTCTCTCTCTCTGCAGACCTCAGCTGGTCCGGGGTTTGCCTAACTCTGCTTTATATCACGTGTGTGTCTGTGTGTTTGCTGCTTTTAAAGTGTGTGTGTGTGTGTTGAAAGTGCATGTGTGTGTATTTGTGTGTGTTTGTCCTTGCAGCAACAGCAGCCCCTCTCCCTGCTTGTTGTTCCAGAAAGAAGGGGATCCTCGATGTGACACCGGCTACGTGACACACGTGTGTTTGTGTGTGTGTGTGTGTGTGTGTGTGTCTGTTTCTCAGCTTGTGCATGTGTGTGTTTGTTTGTGTGTGTCTGAGTGTGTGTAAGTCAAAAGTGAGTTCTAAGGTTTAATGGTGTGGCTGACTATTTTTGTCTGTGTGTATGAACAAAATGAGGCTCTTTCTGGGGTTACCTCTCCCTCTCAAACACACACACACACACACACACACACACACACACACACACAGATGATCCTCTTATATGGACTCATTAACTCTGTAGTGCGTTGATTAGCTACTCAACAATCACGCCGTTATTATTACTGACATCAGGAGAGCTCTCCCCACTTACACATGTAAGTGAGTGATGTGTCGATGAAGGAGGCTCTCTCAGGACAAAAAGGTTGACAAAAAACTCAGAGCTGAAGAGGAAAACGGGAAATGAGTCAGCCTGTAAGAGATTCAGAGTGTGAATTTTAAACAAATGAGAAGAAAAAATAGTGACGGTTCATATCGGTGGCGTCAGCTTTAACATCACGGCAGCTGGTTAGTTACCAGAGAGGTCGCTGGTTTGAATCCTGCCTGGGTAAAGCCACTGTGTTCAGTATTCCTGTGATGCCGTCAGCGATGCTGATGGGACGTCAGTACTGCAGTAGTGTAGCGGCGTTTCACTTAAATGTAGTGTAGTGTGGTGTTATGTTACTGTTGTGTGTAACAGTGTGTTGACGTCAAGCAGAGTGACGTTAATGAAGTTAAACACAGTTCAGCTGTCAAATATCAGCAGCAGCCTCTGGCCTCAAACAGTCCGCTGAACATCACACATATGCAGGTCCTTATATAATATATAAGTATGATAATATAAGATTTTTTAAAACTCGACTGTAAGGAGATGTTTAGGATTATTATAATAAATAAAAAGTTGGAAATAATATTAATAATAAAAAATCCAGCTGAAAATAGGATTATATTTTATTAAGAATATATTGTAAACTTTTCTGTTTGGTAATTTTCAGGTTTCATTAATTATATATTTTTTTAAGTTTTAAATTTATGGTAACTAATTTGTAATTTGATTGGCTAACTAAGGCTGGGATCAAACTGGATGCCTAGGCAACATGTACTTGCCTGTCAATCACCTAATGTGCCAGCGACCTAATCACAATTATTATAAGCAGCTACGTTTAATAATAAATAATTAAAATTTTCCCTGAAGCTCTAAGCATCCCACAAATGTTCCTCTAAGTGCGTTCTTGGAACAAACTTCTTGTCGGTCAACAACAATAACTACCAGGTTTTCCTCCATGTTTGTTGTCGACAGTTCTTGTCCGCAGGAATGTCGATTTTCCAATTGGATGGCAGATAAAAAGCTGCAGTGATGCTGTACTTTGATTCACGCAGAGTTGAACTTTCATTGATCGCAGTGCTTCTCCAAAAACACTTGGCAAAGCAGCATCAAAAATACTTCAAACCCACATAAACAGGCAGGCTTATCACCACCTAATTTAAGACAGACTTAATCCATAACAGAGTTGGAGTAGGAAATGTGGACCTCAGACCTGGATCCTTGGGGTTTCAGGTCTGCCTGAAGACCCTTGGCCGTGACATACCTTACCAACAGTGTGTGCGAACACAGCGATGTGTGTCTGAAACCCAGACTGGCGAGTTTCAAGTTCAGACACTGTGTTCAGCACCGAGGAGGCAAAGTCTCTGATTCACTGAGTGAGGGATGAAAAACTACTCTGACCAGCAAGTCTGTGTGTGTGTGTGTGTGTGTGTGTGTGTGTGTGTGTGTGTGTGTGTGTGTGTGTGTGTGTGTGTGTGTGTGTGTGTGTATGCGTTTGTGTGTGTGCTGCTGGCTCACAAACAGGGGATGTCGACATCAGCAATCACTAATAACAGTAGCATCAGCAGAGAGAGGATGACACGGACTCTGTGTGTGTGTGTGAGAGACACGTGATTATTTTTGTCACAACCCGGCAGATGTAATGAGTAAGCAGCAGGACACACACACACACACACACAGCACACACACACACACACACACAGTCGTGTTTCCATCACTTCAGAGGACATTACATTGACTTACATTCATTTCCTGGAGACTTATCCTAACCACTACTTGCCGAACCCTAACCCTTACAACCGGCACATTTTATAAAAATACTTTGTTTTATGATTTTTATAAAGTTATTTTATCATTGCAGGTTTGTATTAATTTTACCTGTGTCAGTGCACCTTGAGCTACAGCCTTGGGCTGTAGACCACATTCTTTTAAACCTAACCTTAAACCAAGTCTTCACCCTAAAATTCAATGATTTATGTTATGGGGACTTTTGTTTTGTCCCCAAAAGGAAGGCGAGTCCCTATAATGTGTAAACAGATTTATGTCCCCACAACATGAGTAATACATGTCCACACACACACACACACACACACAATGATTGGCCGGTTTAGACTGGTCAGGGCAGCTAGACAAATTTCATGATAATGAAGTGCTTATTTGAGTCTAGATTTTAATTTTTTCTAAAATCAGCTTAAAAGCAATTTTTACTGAAAATATTGAAGTCCCAAAAACAAATTGTAGGTCCAGCGTTCCCCAGCACTTCCCCTAGTGCCCCTGAGCAAGGACAGCACTTTGCTGACCAAATTAGATAACAGTTACAACAGAGGACTCTGTGTGTGTGTGTGTGTGTGTGTGTGTGTGTGTGTGTGTGTGTGTGTGGAGATACCCAGTAACAACCTCACACTGTGCAGTGTGCCAGATCACACAGAAAGCACCTTTATCAAACAGTCACAAAACACACACACACACACACACACACACACACACACACCTACATTGAGCTTATCCTCTACTGTCCTCTCTGTCTCTTTCTCTACAAAGAAACTTTCAGGATCATTTTTCATTCACACACTAACAAGACTGGGAGGAAAATTGGAGGCAGTAAATATTTCTTATCAAAACTTTCAAGTCATTCAAAAGTCTGCAAGGTCCTCAAGTCCTCCACAGGAAATGGAGGACTTTGAGTCAGGGACGGGACATTTAGGGACGAGGAGTCTGAGTGGGCCAGATTTAAAGCCTCCATTGCAACAGTAGCTGCTTAGAATTGTGAACAGAAGATCACTGGTGCCTGCTGTGGCGGAAATCTAAGAACCAGCTGATGGAAAACTGAAAAAAAGCTGTCAAGCGGAAGGAGAAGATCCTCCAAGCTTTGTTAGCCCAGAAGACTCCTGAATCAAGAAAAACTCACATGTGGGAGGATTTCAAGCGGGCCATAGAGTAGGACTTTCTGCTGGACTCGAAGAGATTCTGGCAAACTGGGGAAGTAGGGTCTGTTTACAGAACTGCTAACCTCAACTAGGGATGCAGTTGGCTGGTGGAAAAAACTTTGGGGAGGGAACTCCTGAACCCGGCTGATATGCCTTCTGTGGAGAGGGCAGAGATGGAGGACTCGGAGGAAGTCACCTTGGTAGTTAGAAAGCTCCTCATTGGCAAGATGCCATGGGTGGAAGAGATTTACCCTGAGATGGTGAAGGCTCTGGATATTGTTGGGCTGTCCTGGATCCTGTTTTACAATAGCAATTTACGAGTACTGCTTAAACGCAGATCGCATCAAGTTTCAAAAATGATCGTGGCTCACACATTGCAGATAAATTTGTCTGTCCTGCAGGGCTCTTGCATGCTCATGAGCCGCAAGAATAGTGTTTGTTCTGATTGCTGAAATACGTCAAAACAAGTGAAAGAAAAATCATCTGTTTCAAATCACAGCTCGCATGTTACGAATTTGTTGAAACAGTCTCTTCAATGTCGCATGAAGTTTGGGGGACAGTGTCTACTGACAGGGAACCACCACCCGAGGTTTCCATTTAAAAAAAATTCAACCAAGAGGAGCAATCCGAATTCTGTCTTGGTCGTAGAACAGTGGACCAGGTTTTTATGCTGGCAAGAATGCTGGAGAGGTCATGGGGGGTTGCTTGTTCAGTCTACATGTGCTTTATGGGCTTTGAGAAGGCTCATTACAGTGTCCCTTGGGGTGTCGTAAAATATTGGATGCCATAGCTGTTGCCGCAGACCATCTGATCCTTGTAAATTCAGATGGAAGGGCTTTGTCTGTATTCTTGGCAATACTGTAAGTCAAGCACTTGATGTAGAAGCATACCCAAAGGTACGTCTGATAGTATATACACAGACAGGAGGGACCTCAATGACCACCAAATTTCTCTCTTTTGTGGACAGATTTTGTTTCCTTAAAAGAGGACCCGTGACATGTAATCTGCAGAGCAGATCTATATAACGTTTGAGTTGGAGTTTTTTCGGTCTGATTTCAGTGAGAGTTATAATGCTTTAATTGCTTTTCAATTTTCAATAAAAACCCCGGAGAAAACATTGAATACTTTTTGTTTACATCAGCAATCAAAGGCTGGTTCCAGACCTCTGAATCGCTGCCCACATCTCTGAAGTTTTAAGTGACTCAAATAGGTCTAAAACAACTAAGCCAATTAGAGCTTAGCAGCTGGGATAAAGAACGTGGACATCATCTTCCTGTGCCAGTCAGAAAAATGGCCAAGACAAGTGTGGATGAGATGGACGCAGCTGTGCAGGTTGTTGTACGTTGACTTAAATTAATATTTTTCTTTAATCTTAAGAAATGTAAACTGCTTCTTACAACCACTACCGCAGCTTTTGTGTCGACTGAAAATTACATAGATGGAACGGATACATAACTCACTACTCATTGGTTAGGGCAAAAGAAAACTAAATAACCCACCCCGCCTAAACATAAATCAGGGATGCCAGGCCTAATGGATGAAGTTGTATGGATTATCATTCCACAGCTATCAGTAGCTTTAAGAAAAAATAGCTCTACCAGAACCAGCCAACAAAACCAGTTTCTCTCAAACCATGTTGTGTGCTTCCACTATTAGAGGCATTAAAGGTTAAGTACACTCAGGAGAGGTGCACTTAATGCACGGTGCAGCTCTACGGATAAAAGCCTCCCCTAAATGGTATGTATCCTTTAGATCTTTACACGCATGGAAATATTGATATGTGAAACCCAGAGAGCAAAGCTGAAGAGCACACGACAAACAACAAACACTAGAAGCATTAGCCGACATTGATTCTGTCAGCACAGTGATGTCCTGACGTGATCCTCTACACACTACCTTACATAACACACACACAAACGCACACAGACAGCAGAGGGTCTCCTGTCCGTCTGAAAGGCTAGCTAAATGCTATGTAAACATCAGTGAGGATTAGAGGCTTTATCCTCTAAAGAACTTAGCGACTCCAGACTGCAATAGGATCCCGGTGATGTGACTCAGCCTTTATCTGAGACCTGAACTGCTCTAAATTGAATTGAGGAAGAAGTTTGGACTGTTTACGCAGCAGAAGTATACAGCGACATCAAACTGCAGAGGAGGTGACAGAAATATTAGAGGTTATATGTTATATAACTGCTGGTACTGTTGACTGAATGACGTTCCTTGGGATTGTTGTGTTTGAAGCTGTCTGGACAGCTGAGCAGGTGAACATATAGAATAATGGTACATAGATCGAAACAATTATCACTCACTTACTCTGATTAGCTCTCTGATACCCCTATTGATCAAGGTAATTGTTGGCTTTTAAGGGCCCTGATTGACTTTCAAACTGCCTGGGAGAATCTGAGCTTGTGGAGCAAGAGAAACATTCATATTCAATCCTGTTGAGATGCCTTAGAGAAAGGCACTCGACTCTAGGCTTAATGCTAATTGCCAGCATTTGTACACATCGCAGATTTTGTGATTTTCAGTCATTCAGAAATCATCGCTCTAAAGAGTTCATTATGAATCAAAAGAGCTAGATCACATGAGATGTCATTGCAACATGAAAAGGGTTTATACAGTAGCTGTTGTGAATAGCCACACTGGAAGGTGGGGGGAAAACCCTGCCATCATAGAAAGGGACAACCCTGATCAGTTGTTGTGTAACGTGTGCATGAATGTCGGATTGTCAGTTTCAAAAAGTTACATAAAAAGGGGGTTTCATATGCTGTTTGACGATCTGACAGGCACTTCTTTTGAGGTCTTAATCCAGGGCAATAGGACAGCTACATTTGAGGGTGCTTTCACCCTGGTAGTTAAAGCTGAATATGAGAGCAGTTTACTTGAAAAAAACGTAGTATCAACCTTTATCAAAACCTGGCTGCGGACTAAGAAAGTGTACTAAATTCCACCAGAACTAGGTTTTCTGAGGTCAAACTGTGGTATGGACATCATGGAAAGAAATCTGTGGAGATACAATGCTTTATTACCATTTTTACACCCCAAAAAACTGATTTTATAAAATGCTGTCCAGAGTGGATAAATTCTAAATCTTAAATTTTTAAGAAGCTGAATATCTGGCATTTTCTCTTTTTGAGAAAGATTTTATGCACAAACCTGATTTTCTCTCAAAAACCTCACCTTGATCTTACAAGTAATGGATCATGTATACACTGTAATTGAAAACTGGGGCATCATAGGGTTAATAAAAGCATCTATCTCATCCCAGGTAACGCTCCTACAGTGGCCCGTCTTTAGGCCCAGTCCCAGTGATTGAACAACACTGCTGCAGGCCGACCCAAAGCTACTGTTTCTACTTTTAAACTTTATTACCATTCTCTGCCTCAAACAGCTGCCTGGAGCCTGAGCTGAGGAAACCTGACATCGCTGGACAGGTACAAGTGTGTGTGTGTGTGTGTGTGTGTGTGTGTGTGTGTGTGGGCAGGTGTGATCAACATGGTGATTTTGGCCATGAGCCTTTCACACCTCAGGTGAACCAATTACCATATTGCATCAACCTATCAGCTCCTGTCAGATCGTCAGCACACCTGCAGGGTCAAACACTGGAGTTAGTCACGGTGGTTTAAAGCTATCCGACCCGTTTCTGTCAGCTCTAATACTGAAACTCACCTCGCTTTTCTACTGAGAGACAATAACACACACACACACACACACACACACACTTTTGTTTCTAGAAAAGCAAAGAAACCAGTGTCTATTTTTACTCTCTGAGTCCTGAGGTTTTTAAATTTGACAAAAGGGTTTGAGGCAGTTTCAGAGGTCCAAGGGTCGTTTCCCCAAACAGTCTTGTTCTTTGTCACATTCGCAAAATCTAACTGCCTCCTAAACTGGCCTGAAGTTTGTTTATTGCACAAACATTCTTGGTAAACACCTAGTGAGGAGAGCCATGCTCTATACTCTGCTCTCCCAAGACAAGATTCATCAGAGCACCAAATCCAAATCTCTCAAACTAATAAACTTCATGATAAAATCTGAATCAGGCCCGGATAGAATATATCTATTGGTAAAGGTCATATAGTGTAGATGAAATGGCTTTTATCTGCTTTGACATGTTTCTGCGTGAAACAGGATATTGGGGAGGGGCTTGAAGTTTAGGGGGACTTGATTTGAAAATGAATGTTAACCGACAGCTATTTGTCCAGAGTTGTTACATACACTACCCTCATCTTTTGAACCATTTGTTTTTACTCCCTTTTTTATTTACAGGTTTATGGCATACTCACTACATGTCTTAGATAAGCATGTCATATATTATGACTGAGAAATTCGATCAACTGGAATGTCACTATACATGCTATACATGGTACTGTACATGTTCTAGGACACATTTTATTGGGGGAAAATTACACTATTTGAACGGGAAGGGGTATATTGAACCTTTACAACTGGTGCCATGGCCCTTTGGTAAATGGGAAATTACACATTACACATGGGAAGTTTTTTTTTCAATATAGATGCAGTTCTTCTTAGTTTTACTACATTCATTTAAAATGTGACTATTTCAAATCACTTTAATCTAATTAGATACAGCAGGTACGTAGCTACACAGAGACGTGTAGTTTATCTGTCCATTTGACTGCGCTAGGTTTGAATATAACAAGTGGAATCAGTCAGTGACGTAAAGTAGTGTTTTACTCGATGTTGTTATTCCTGTAGTGTTTACAACCAGGGACATAAGACAATACAGCAAGGAGAGGCCTTTTTTCAACACATGGCTTCATTGTTCATTAAACCGTGCCTGTGTCATTTCTGAATAATTTTTTTGATGAATACAGCAATTTTGGATAAATTAGAGGTCTGGTTTGTTTTAGATTTTACCTAAATCCAAATCCATGAAAAACCTACCAGATCCCAGAAAATTACTTAACCTTAAAAAACCCATTTGACATCATACAGTTCGCTTAGATCCACGTGGATATTAGACATACTGAAACCAAAGACTTACGGCAATACAACAGGACCCTCCCAGATCATTTGGACCCAGCCAGACTCAAGTCATTCATGAACCCCCACCCCTGTAGCTATATAGTTATAGAATATTATAGATCCAAGACGAAACTGACAGAAGGTCGGGACTCAGAGAAAAAGTCGCAATTACAAATCTGTCTGCCACTTCAGCACCAAGGACAGCGCCATGGATTTATCAATACACAGCTACTGATATTTCAGAGCCAGGGTCGGGGACACAGATTCTAACTTGCACAAACGTCAGATCAATGAGTCAGGCAGACTAGAATAACATGTTCAACTAAACAAGCCCTCTGCCCTAACTGCGGTGGGGGTGGGGGGGTTGCAGGTTAACAAGGGGGATAGCATCCCCCCTCAAATCGCCTATTGCCTCTAGTTCACATATCTCCATTTATGCTCCAACCTTACGGCTTTACTACTATTAGATGCCAAAGCATCCGCTCACGCATTCATCTCTCCATCCATCCATCCGTCCATCCATCGCTCTGTCCTACCAGGTTTCCGATGCTCAGCATGCCGTTGAACTCGTCAGTCATGGGGTAGTGCTCCATGGCCATGAAGAGCGTATTGAGGACGATGCAGATGGTGATGGCCAGGTCCAGGAAGGGGTCCATCACCATGATATTCACCAGCTTCTTCACCCTCAGCCAGCAGGGACAGCACTCCCACACTAGGTAACGGTGGGCGAAGACGTACCAGCACGGGTGACACTTCTTATGGGCCTCCTCCAGTTCTGCATCGCCGCGGACAAAAGAAAACAAAACAGGAGGAGAGAAGAGAATTAACTACAGATAAATATTAAGAGGATGTAGGGGAGGGGAAAATAATTAATCAATTAAGAGACATGGAGAAAGTGAATTATGAAAAATGAATAAGACAAATTGATCAATTGTGTATTTTTGAAGAAAGAGAGGGTGTTAAATAAATGGGTAAATAAATCAGATGTTAATTAAAAATGTTTCACATATATACTTGTAAAGTGATTATAACAGTCCCCTTAAGGAAGGCAATAGGTAACGGGGTGGGGGGCAAACACTGGTACTCGTTATTATGTAGGTAGTCCTGCAAAGTCTAATAAAGTAAAAAATAAATTTGAAGTAAAATAAAAAAAACTAAAACAAGTCTTACGTCTTTAGTCACAAGTCTTTAGTCTTGAGAAAAAGAACCACAGGTGGGACAAGGTCATTGTTTTCCAAGTCATAACTCAAGTCTGGAGTCTTGGTTATAAAGTCCTGAGACAAGTTCAAGTCATAAAGTTTGTACTTTGAGTCCTAAACAAGTCCTTGTATGAGAGAAATAATGAATGCTTCTATTACTTTCAAATAAACTTTTAACATTTAAAACTGATCATGTTATTCCTGCGACACAACTGAACTCATTAGAAATGTCTGAGCTAAATGTTTTTATGTTGTCCGTTTTTTCTCGACCAGAGGAGAATGTTTACGTGTGAATGTGATGATCTGCGGTATCATCTGTTGTCCGTCGGCTGTACGGACAAATGCACCTTTCTTCCCTCCTGCTTGTGCAACATGATTTGCGGCTGTCGGACTGATTAAAAAATTTTTTTATAGTTTGGTTTATTGACAACATTCTAATATATTCTTTAAGAATACAACATAACAGACTTTGTAATGGATAAAATGACAACGTCCCGAACTTACTTACATCATTGTTCCTAGTGTTTACACAAACAATATCCTGTTGCAGGAAAAGTAAGAGTTTTTATACCATAATCTTTCATCTTTTGGGATGGGGAGTGTCACGGTGCTAACCTGTGCCAAGTATGTTCTAGTTTCTGCAGTTCTACTATTTATTCCATCCTGCCGGCACAATAGATCTGTAGTCCTAGTTGTGTTGCTAAGTTGTATAGCCAAGGCCTTTGTGGCTATGTTATGTTAGCATAGTATATATGTGGATATAACATGCTCATGCTAACACAAGTCATGCCATCATTCACATTGTTAATGAAATAACCACTCAGTTCATTTATTAATACATTCCATTCAAACTCATTTATTGGTTATATGTAAGTGGAGTTCCCATCCATATTACCTGCTGGTCATTGGTCCAAACTGCCAAACAGGAAGTGACAGCTTCTAAAGGGATTTATAGTAGAGGGAACTCCGACTGTACCATGTTGAGGAGAGTAGAGCGGGGATTTTTCATGGTTTCAAGGAATAGTCTTTTTAAGTACCCTAAACAACTTATATTGTTGGTATTTCTATGTTAGAACCATTAGAATAATGATTAGAAACTGTATTTATTGTTTTCACATTGAAATGCTATTTTATTGTCTTAAGTGATTATGCAATAACCTTGGTTTGTCTGTGGGAGGAGCTTCCTGTTTAAAAGAAAGGGGTGGTTTGAGTTGGTTCAGTTCACGTACAGACCTGCTGGAAGGTCGATCCTAGCTGCCCATTGCCCATTGCCCATTGCCCATTGCCCATTGCCCATTGCCCATTAGCCATTAGCCATGAATTTCCTTATGTTCTTTTTGAAAAGGCCAATCCTTACAGGGAGAATATCAACATCCAAGGGAAGTTTTGAGTCATTGGTGTTAAAGTCTAAGTCGAGATGAAAGACTTTTTTTGATTTTGTCAAGTCATTAGATTCATTACTCCAGTCCAAGTCATGTGACCCCGAATCCACACTTCTGGCAAGAACATTACATATTAAAGTACAGCAAAATGCTGTTAAGTTGCTGATAAAACATGAAAAACACCAGTATGACCCTAGAAAAACAAGGTGAGAGATAAAGAACTTAAGTGGATTTACTGTCTTGTAGCCAAGAATACAGAGCTAGTTTTTCTATTAAATAAAACTATCAAATATACAGTAAATTATACTGAAAAATAGATAAAATAACAAAGAAAAGGAAAGAATAAAATAAATGAAGGGGAGGAAGGACAGAATGAAGGGTGTACAGATGGATGGAGGGAGGACAGCAGTGTTTTTTTTGTATTTTCCTGTATAATGATCTGTTCTCTAAGAGCAGCGACTGCCGAGGGGAGAGACAGTGACTCAGCAGACCTGCCACACACACACACACACACACACACACTTACAACACACACACTTACAACACACATGAATGCAGATTTGGACAGATATGAACCCAAAAATCTAGTACATGAATATCATCAAAACACACACACACACACACACACACACACACACACACACACACACAGGAACTTGTAGTGATCTCATGGTTAATGAGTGTAACCAGGATAACACACATACTCTCCCTCTCTTTCATTCTGTCTCTATGTCTCTCTCCCTTTCCGACTCTCGCACAAACAAAGCCACTGTTCCCCTGGGGATGGCTGGGGCAGCGACACACACACACGCACGCACACACACACACACTTAAATACAAACTCAGACACGGTTATACAATCCTGTATCGACACACATATACAAGCACACACACGTACACGCAGACAGACCAGAAACACACACACACACACACACACACACACACACACACAGAAGCGTTAACAGACTCACTTGGATGCAAAATTCAGAAAAATACATCGTTACACAATCACACACACACACACACACACACACACACACAGAGCCACCCACAAAAGTGAAACAAAAAAGTTACACGCTGAGGTAAAAAGTCAGACGAGGTTACAGTCCCATATTGACACACAGTTACAAACACACAAATATGAATGGGGGAGCAGAATGAGGAACAAGAGCAGATGCAGAACCCCTCTTTTAGTTAATGTCTCCGTATTAACGAATCAAAACCAATGGCAGGTAGCATTCTGTTAGCAGGTTTTACATTTGTGCAAATTCATTTTAATAGAAATGAACTGAAACCAATGGCTGCCTGGGAGGAAAGGAAATCACTCATAATATAAAAATAATCAGCTCAGTGTGAAATTTGACTTAAAATGGAGGAAATCAAAAAAGTGTTTCTGCTGATCTGGAAACATGCTAACACCAACATATAGGCCAATTTGAGAACCGATATGACGACAGAAAAAATGTAAGTCATCAGAAGAGGAAGACCCCATAAAAGCTTATCGAATGTGCTGCTGTAATGTCAGCTACAGGTGGGCACTGGGATTCTCTTTTAGCCTATATTTGTTTACATTTTGGCAAACTGGCACCATTAAAAGTAAAAGTATGCTAAATTAGCTGTTAGCAGTTCCTGTTTGCAGTGTACACATGCGTGTACAGATTACAACTGTCACTGGATTACTTTGATACTGAAGAAAACTTCCGAAGCGGATTTAGCAGGGAACTGGAAGTGTAAGTCACACTGAATGAAATCAATATGAGTTATGACTCCGAGAAGTATGATGTTTGACTCAAACTCCCCTTCAACTCTCCCGCGCCCCCTAAGGGAGGCTTTTGACTTTCTCTACTGACTTTGTCCTGCTAAATGTTCATGTCTGTTACAGACCATATCCTGTAATATCCCGATGGTTAAAATGGCGTCTGGAACGATGACAGTGAATATTTCATACCTCCTCCTGTAATGTTAACCCCATCCGACTGCGGCTTAACGAAACAGAAACTCCACAGGGCATCTTTAAAGAAAGGTTCACATTTTTTCAAATCTGTCTGGAAACACTACCGGCATGCCTGTCTGTATATTGAGTTTCTCCTGTCCACACTGGCCACAAAATAAAAAAGACTAACTTTGGAAGATCCCCACTTGATTTGCCTAACTCTGACCGATGACGCCTCATATTAGCTTCAGATCAATTTTAGACTTCAGAACGAGGACTGTGCATTTTGCCTCTTACAGCGAAATCACTTTAGGAAGGAATCTCTTTGCGGCCGCTATGGAGAGGGGGAACAATCATGACAGCCAATAATCCTTTCGATGCACACATGGACATGTGAGTATTATTTAAAAGACCCTCGCCTTTAAGCTCAAAATCAGCTCGCAGCATCAGTATTGTTGCTATGGTGATAACCTTGATTACTGATTTAGAATGATGGTTAAACTATTGACCAGAAAACAAAAACTATTGACCAGATACTGGACGTTCGACGTGTCCCTGCACACCTGCCAGCAGATCAGAAATGTGTATTTCCTATGGCCATGGCATCGTTGCTCCTCTGTTAAAACTTTAAACTGTTGCTGGCGTTGCTCCTCACCTTCCATGGCGTCAGTGAGGTAGCTGGCAGCACTGAGCGCCCTCCCCCTCCGCTCTGAGCCTTGTGTGGACGAAGGACGAGGTAACAGCATCGTACTGAGCTCCGTGGTGGACGTCGGGACCTGAGACAGACACAGAGACAGAGAGGTCATTTATTTTATTCTGTTCTTTATAATTACCCCAGAGTGTGGAAATACACAAAAACTGAAGTGAGGCTAATTGTAACACACACACACAAATTCATGAAGACATACATGCTGTAAAATAAACCAACACTCATATTCAAGGATCATTTATGAGTTGAGCTTTCATCCACTTATCTGTTACCTTGGTGATAGCATCACACACACGCACACTGACATGTGTGTGTGCTTGTTATGACCAGGGCAACGGATAAGCAGGTGATGACTGGTGTTCAATGAATCAAAGAAATCAGTGTGCCACCGCTCTGTGTGTGTGTGTTTCATGTTCTTATATCCCGGTGGGGACTTTAACCTGAATGCACACTAACCCATGGGGACTTGTGTCACCGTGGGGACAGAAACTGAAGTATCAGATGAGCTGTATGAGGATTGAACTTACAAAAAAATCTACCTGATTCTCCTCTTAAAACCAGACTTCAGCTGTTTCCTCTCAAACTAAAGGCTTGAATAAAACTAAATAATCCATATTCATACAACCCTCGTCTATTGTCATTAGCTCTGCAACCAAGAACTACAGGGGCATGTGATCAAGATGCCTCCTGGAAGCTTCACTGTGGAGGTTTTCCGGAAACATCCAACTGGGAGGAGACCATGGGGCAGACCCAGAACTCACTGAAGGGATTATATGTCCCATCAGGCCTGGGAACATCTCAGGATCCCCCAGCAGGAGCTAAAGGAACAAGCTGGGGAGACAGTTGTTTACTTTGCCTGCTACCACATCAACCAACCAACCCGGATAAGTGACAGAAAATAGGTGGATGGACGGGATGAATTATGCAAATGTATATAAAGAAATGACATCGGAGTTAAGTATACTCGAGTAAATGACTTTACTTAATATTATAAAAAGATGCCATTGGCAAAACAATCTCACCTCAAGTTCAATTTAGTATCTTTACTGGGCTTTCGATTATTATCACATGATCTTCATCAGCAGATGGATTTTGCCCAATTGTCATGTAATTGCAGATGTTCAAAATTCTATTTTTTCCTGAGCACTTTAAGGACATCTTGTTCATGTTGTCCATGCTTAGAAAAAAAATGTATTTGAATACCTACCAGTTCCATAACAACTGGGCAAACTACAGTCGCTGATAAAGATGGTTTGACGTGAACGAAAGCTCCAAAAAAAGCTAAAAATATGGACCCTGAGGTGAGATCCTTTTGTCCAGTGCTGTTTCCAAGGTCAGGAATGTACTTTGAAACTCAACAAAATGCAATATTTTTCATGGCTGCACTGTTCCTTCAAATGGGAATATTCTAAATAGATTTTTATATCAGTTTATACACATTTCCCCAAAATCTTTAGCCATTATTTGGTCTCTTTGAAACCTTTGCTGTCCTCACTACACTTTAAATAAAGTTCTCTAGATTTGAACAGTGCTCGGCTGCTCAGCATCAGTGTATAAAGATGAACCCAGCAGTGGCCGAGGAGAGACCAGGACCGCTCAGCCCTCAGAGATGAACCCGGATAAACCTAATTTGCTCAGGTGTGATTACATAACACTTCCTGGTAACTGTTCCTCCAATGAGACGTGACGCATGGGCCTGAAGGTCACCGCCCACGACAACGCCTACATCCTGTCTGTGTGCCAGGCAGGGAAGCACCAGGGAAACACACACACACACACACATATATACACAAGGAAACACACACTAACAGCAGCCAGCCGTGCACTAATTTAGCTTCCATTAGCTGCTGTGGGTTGCCATGGTAACGTTTCCGTGGCAACCAAGCGTGTGCTCCCTCCCTCCTCCTCCCACTCGTCTCTCCATCAGTCTGAGCAGCAGGACGACAGGTCCGTTTTTCTTGATAGACACGAGGAAGCAGAAATACTTCATGTCAAAACATGAAACTATAAACTGAACTCAGAGCTGCTCTAAACTCCCACACAACCCCTGCAGTGGTGGACTACATTTTTATTATGAAGTAACTTTTCAAAACTTTATCTGTGGGAATATTACAGGATCTTCAATGCTGCAAGTCGTGCTAACGTTAGCTTGATTAGGCTGCTTTAAGTCTGCCTTTACTACTGGGATACTAGGATTTATGAGGATTTGAAACTATTTTATCACTTACTTACTCTGTTGCATTGCCTTTTTGTCAGGAATTGGTGCAATGTTACTGAAGTTACGTTTTGTAGACTCCTGGCCGTCCACAATGAAAAGCAGGCAGGCAAAAGCGGAAACAGATGAGCCAACTAGCGTCGTGTAGTGCCCCCTAAGTAGCTAAGTTACTGATTCACAGTACACATGTTAGTACCTGTGAGTACGAGCCCACTTCTACCGAAATAAACATTTAGTGTGCAAGTTCTATGTGTATTAGCACAGTTGCTCTAGAGGCAGAAATAATATTATAGAGTGGAGAATTAAAAGTTCAGTTTTAACAACATCAATGATCCTCAACAAAGAAACACTTCAGCATGTTTGACTATATAACACCCAGCAAGAATCACGAAATCAGAGGTCAGATCAGACATAAAAACATAACATATTGAGAATGCCTCATCAAAACTGCACCATAACTGCTGAACAGATCCACAATTTCTCCAAAATTTAACAGATTCGAATTGCCAATCTCCAATAAGTTCAACAAATCTAAACCTCTATCTTCACCCTGACAGCTGTTGTGGTTTTAGTACAAATGGGACAGTAAACAAGTTCTCATGTAAAAAGATAATGACAATTTATAAAAAGCCTTTTTATTAGTTCTAATATTCAACTACTTCTCACTCTTTTTCTCATTTTTCTTCTTCTACTATTTAACTACTTCTTCTTATGTAACAGTGTAGGTATCGGGGCAGCTTGTCAGCAGGTGGAGGTGACTAACACCTCCAGGCGTGGAGCTGCTGTGTTTGTCCTCATGATACTCTAACCTACTGCCTGATGGGGAAAAGACAACTGTAAACAAGTATTAAAATAAATGTAATCCCTTATGACATGGAGCTGTCTGGCTTTCAGCTACAGAAGAAAACATCGAAAACTGCCAGCACTGTGTGTCTGAAAGCTGCTGTTTCAAGTGACACTGTACTGCAAGATAAAGAACAACACTAGAAAATGAGAGGTCACTTTAACCACAAGTCATGGTACTGCCTGGGAGACTAACTCAAAGATGAAAAGTTAAAACTAAAATGTTTTTAAGGATTTAATGAGAAAGTATGAAAATTATATTTTTAACAACTGAAACAAAACCAACCCTTCAATTAGGGTCAGATTGATGAACCCAGAGTAATGGCCGTTCTCCCAGTGCTTTCCTGATCAATAATAATAATAATAATAATAATAATGATAATCTAGTGATCTGATTGGGGACAATACAGCTAATCCGTTACATACTCCAGTTATACAAGTGGCCAAAACTTTGTATGGCGCCCCCTAAAGGTCATGCTGAGCATTTTTTTGAGGATTTGCGTTACCTCGCACTACTTTTCTTCTTCCATTCCTTCTGAGCCGTATGTCTATTTCCGCACAACGCTCCAGTATATCAGCTCATTGAGGGCATTAGGTTTGCTGATGTAGTACTACTGCTCAATAGGCAGGCATGGTTATGTAATTAGTTAAAGTAAACTTAAACAAATTCTTAGATTGAGAGGTCTCTGCAGAAGAAAGCGGTACGGTAATCTGCAGGACGCCGTCGGTTTCATCCGTGAACAGTTACTGTCCTCTGTGCTGTGCTGGACCCCAGAGGGGTTTCACTGAGGAAGAGGAGACTCAGGAGGTGGAATTACAGAATCACAGGCGACTGAAACCAACGCAGGTTGAAAAGCTCTCTGCACAGGGTCCGGTGTTCTTCGCACAAAACTAATTAAAGTAACCTTCGACGCTGAAACAGGTTTTGGTAGAAGGCCTGTTGCTGTAAGTGTGGAGCAATAATTGATGTTCCTTATACACACAGCTCCAACCCAGAAGTTTGATAATGTTTTATCTGATAACTTCTTTGCGATGGGCATCATATAAGGTGAGGTGTCCATAAACAATGGTAAATGCATTAACTTGAGAATCTCCACACTACCTTCCATCACAAATAGATATACGGCTCAGAAGGAATGGAAGAAGAAAAGTATTGCAAGGGAACGCAAAATATTGCGAGGTAACGCAAAACATATTGCAAACAATGCAAAAGTAGTCCTCAAAAAAAATGTCTGGCCGGGATGTTTAGGTGGCCACTCTGTCAGGTTCAAATGGCTTAATGGCTACATTTATACAGCGCTTTTATGGCTTTCTTATTTCCCCCTTAAGAACAATACAGAGAGCAGAAAAATTACATTCAGAGACCAACTGAAGCTTCTTGAATGATATTGAGGATAAAATGATGATTTCCATGTCCGAGGAGCTGCGTGGGTTTTGTCATCTGCCTGTGGTGTCCCCGTGTAGCCCAAAATGTATGACCACACGGACGCTGTAAGTCCTGTCTGTACAGGTGAGGATGCAGACACCTAATGTAGGAATAACAAACGCATGTGCGTCCCCTGTCTGCGTCCGTTTTGGAGAACATCTGACCCTAGAAGCTGCCAGCAAGCGTGTTCCTGTTTGAGAGTGTATTACTGTGCGAAACCATAAACCCCTAAGAGAAAATGCAGAACACACACACACACACACACACACACACACACACACACACACACACACAGGTTTTCTCTATGTTTCTGTGTGTGGTTGAGTCATGCAATGCGAGTGTGATCTGATTATCATCTCTGCTGCTTGCTTCTAAAAGGACATAACGCAGGAAGTGTGTTTGAGTGTGTTTCCAGGCGCACAGCTGATTTACTGGATGTTAACAGCGTTGGTGCAAAATACTGATAGAAAATAGAAAATATGTACAGTGTGAGAGCCTGAGTGTTTTTTTTTTTCTTCAGTAAAAGGGTCCATTAGCAATATCTACCTTTACCCTGGTACTGGTAAAACACTGTGTGTGTGTGTGTGTGTGTGTGTGTGTGTGTGTGTGTGTGTGTGTGTGTGTGTGTGTGTGTGTTAGGCATGCTGCACTGATGCTGATTCTGAGCTGTAAAGTGCAAATACTGTCAGAAAGATCGGTTGATATTGACATCGATATGACTATTGATTCTATTGTTCATCAATAGTGGGGTTCTGACTCACTGGATGAAGCTGTTGATGGAACTGGATTTGATTTCTTTTGTTGTGAGTCTTGGTAGTGACTTTAAACTAATAACACATTATAATACGGCCTGCCACTTAATTTTGTGTAGCGGAAGAAAACAAGACTATGGGGAACAACTGAGAAACAACTGGGCATTTTAGGAAAAGGAGAAATTTATTTATTGTAGCTATATTCAGGGACGCTGGAAGTCCGTCACAGCAGGGCGTGCTGAGAGAAGGTCAGTCTATGTAATCACGTCATACTAAATGGTGCGCAGTATTCATGTTTTTGTGTTCGTTTGAATGGCCAGGATAACTTGTATCTAATAGTTATTAACATCATAACAATTTGAGAACGTTTTACACTACAGCAGAGAGCAAACCTGAACACCAACACACTGTGGGTCACAGCAGCCACAGCAACTACACGGTCAACAACAGGAACTAATGCACGTGAACTTCATGGAGATGAAGGGGGAGAGACAGCGCCTGGACAGTCTTTACATCACATATTCGCACCTCCCTCTCTGTCGTTCATCCACATAAGCTCTCTTTCTCTCTGCTGCGAGTCTGCATCACACTTTCCAAAAAATAAAAATAAAAATAATAAATCCATTTATTGTTTTGATAATGCCTGGTTTTAGGGGGTGCTGCAGCCCCCTCAGTAACCCTGCGTCCCACGGCTATAGTGTGACCAGACATAGGAGCTGGTCAGGTTTCTCCTCTATTGCAGTTTTTGCAAAACGAACACCAAATGGTTAAGTCATGTGTTGCTGTACTCCATAAATGAGTGACAAGTCTCTTATTATTTACAGATTTGTACCCCTTTTCTTTGAGTTTCCAGCCACAAAACTGCATTTCTGTATGCGAGCATTGGTGAGTACCCCGTCATCATTTCGGGAACGTGGCCCATACAGTATGTTTCATATGTTCTTCAATAACCCCTTCATCTGAGTTTAGAGATATTTTTCCAAAGCCCATTTCATGATCTTACTGTACCCCTGCAGTTGTGGTCGCATATCATAACTGTGAAATACTTTAAATTACTTTATAGGTTCCGCAGACTATCAGTGTTATTAAAACTATTTTTCGCAAACTTTTGTTTTGTTTTCCATTATACTGTACCCCATAGGTACCCAGTATTTACAAAATACTACGAGTACAAAATGCCCAAGTGTTACTCCCTTGTTTCCCATAGTCTTGTTTTCTTCCACAGTACCTACATTAAGTACCAGTAGGAACCAGTAAGTATTGTATTGGTACCCGATCCATGCAACAAAATTGTACTGTAAATTGCACACTGTATTATTTAGTGTTACCAAGCACTCTCTCTCTTCAAGAAGATATTAAGACGGGTGTGTTTAGGGGCGTGTTTGCCTCAGCTGACAGGGCTCTCAGCCTATCACACTCAGCCATGGTGGTTATCACTCGCTCATCCAACCTCGCTCAGCCCAGACCCTTCACACAAATATGGAATTTCTGACTCCAGTAACTAACCTGACTGATTAACCTGCGATGGACCAAACAGATGTCATAAATGAATCCATATTAACTAGTTCTTAAAAAGAATCAGGTGACTTTGAAGAACCCGCAGCTACTGAAATCAAAATTTGCATGGTTTGCAAAAATGCGAACCTTGCGATAGTTTGCATGTGACTGTAGTGAATTTGTGAAAAAAGCAAAAAGTCAAGTTGTGTCTGACACCAGCAGCAGTATTTTCTTCTTTCCTATCATTTGTGTGTGTGTGTGTGTGTGTGTTCATAAAGGAAGGACACCTCAGTAACATGCCTGTGCTGGTATGTGTGTGTGTGTGCATTTAGCTCATGATATCAGAGTGGAGTTATGCAAACCGCTGATTCATAATTCACATGTCTGAGTGTTGGATGGCTGCAGGCTCCACCATTGTTTCCACTGCGACTGACACACACACACACACACACACACACACAGGGCACAGTACTCACACTCTCCTCCTTGACCTTCTCCATGGTACAGGCAGGCAGCTGCCCCTGCAGCGGTGGTGGGGAAACCCCATTCTGGTCCATGGCAACAAACAGCTTCCCATTGACATTTAGAGTTGGATAAAATACCTGGAAACACACACACAGAGGAATGAAATAAGAATGTGTGTGGAGACCTTTTATGACCAACAGAGATTTTGCATTTTTAATTCTTCCTTTTATTCATATATTTGGTTAAATTTAATATGTTTTGGTTGTTTGACTCCATCTGCACACTGTGTTATTCCTCACGGGTTTTGTCATTTCTCACCTCATTACATCTAAAAATGTCTGTCATCCCCTTCTGTAAAACAGTATCTAACCCAACTTAATCTAATCTCATCTGACAAAGATTTATCTCATGCCATTTTACCTCGTTTCATCTAAAACCATCTCATCGCAGCTCATCTTGTGCTATCTGAACAAGTCTAACCATGCCATGTTATCTCATCTCATGAACAAAAGTGTAATCCCATACCATTTATTTGTATCTCATCTTGTCTCAACTAACAGTCTAATCTCATTCAATTTTAACATACAGTATCTCATAACACTTGACAAATTCTAATTTATTCCCATTTAGTTTAATATTAAAATATCTCATTTCATCTCATTTGTCATGGTCCGGCTGTGCCTTTCCCTTTTCCTGTTGTGTTCTGCTGTTCTCCCCTCCCTTGTGTTTCTTGTCAGTCCCCTGTCCGTGGTATCTCTGTCTGTGTGTGTGTGTGTGTGTGTGTGTGTGTGTGTGTGTGTGTGTGGGTGTGGCGCTCCAATCCTCCTCCTCCTGCTGCTGCAATCACCTACACACCTGTGTTCCAGTAATAAGACTCTGCAGATCTATCAGACCCTGGCTACTTCAACCCAGCTCTTCAGACTCCAGTTTGCCAGTGTGGTACTTTCACTACAGACAAACTCTTTTCGTGTTGCTTTTTGCTCGTGCCTGACCGTGTTTTTCCTGTGCCTCAGGTGCATTAATTCCTTCCTTCCTGGATTCAGTTTGCCTGCTTGCCTGCCCTGCTCGGTCTCGCTCACAATTTCATTCACCATTCCTGAAATAAACTTCTGTTCTCTTTTTTCATCCATCGTCTGAGTTCTGCTTTTGGGTCCTGTAGCTACCGAAACATAACATTTGATTTGTCTAATATAAGTAAGTAAAATCTCATCTCATTTATTCCCAAAGTATCGTATCTTTTCGCATCACATCTTATTTTACAAAGTCTAATCTCAGTTTAATCACCTGGGAGCTCCTGCTGGCGGTGCTGTAGGTGCTTGGTCGTCGTTTGGGCCATGGGTGGGGCAGGATGCCACTGAAGGTCCCACCGCTGTAGGTTCGACCCCCGACGCCCTCCACCACGTCACCTGGGACGCTGTATTCGTCGTCAGCCATCTCTCCCTCTGACCCCCGGCTCCTCAGACGGAAGTTGAAGATGGAGGAGACCTGGCTGCTTCGCCGAGTCCTCGTGGAGAAGGAGCGAGCGAGGAGGGGGTGGAGGGGCTGGAAGAGAATGTAGAAAATGTTGGTTTTTGTGTTGGAAACTTTGTCTGCATCGCTAATGTCTTACAACAAAGTAAAAGGACACAAATCCAGATTCTTCCCTTACCTTTCCCCCGTCCGTCATGTCCACCTGCAGCAGCTTTTCCTCTGATAAGTTCGCCTCCACATCGGCCACTCCCATCAGCGCTTGACTCCGCCTCCGCTCCTCCATGCTGTCCAACGGCAGACCAAACGGCGACAGGTCTGGTGACATCATCGAGTCAGAGTCAAGAATTTTCTGGGCGGCAACCTGGTGGAAGAGAGAGTGTGTCTTTATGGTAGTCAGATAAAACACAACAAACTCTTAAGATCCAGTGAATAAAAAAGGAATTTACAGATTTACAACTGATATGAATGACAAATATTTATATATTAATACATATTCATGCATAAATAAGAATGAGGAACAGCAGAAGGTAAAACAGAAGGTAAGTGGACACTGTTTTTAGATTGCCTAAACCCTAATGAGGAATTTAGTTTGTCAGTTCCTTGATTATTTTTAAAAAGTCCCTTTTCCATTTTCCTTTGCTGCTTTTTTTTTTTTTTTTTTTTACACTGGAACATGGCAGATGCTATGGATGAAGTGCTGTAACCGAATAAGATTTTCTTTTACGGTAATGCAACAGTTCCCACACACTACAATGATGTTTAAAACCTCCGATATTGTTAGGAGTAGAATTTATGGTTTAGAGGGCTAGAAGTTAAAAACCCTTTCTACTATGCAGCCATAGTAATCTTATGATAATCTACAGTAGCTGTATAGTAAACCCATAGAATTATAGTTATATCCTATTGTAAGACCCTTTCATTCCAAAACTGAGCGGCAGACCATCATCAAATCCAGGTCAGGAGCAGGGTAGGAGGCCAAGTCAGACCTGTTCAAACTTATTCCCAGTCAGTTCCATCAGTTTACCTGTTGCTCCTTCTTGAGCCTCTCCATGGCCACCTGGAACTCTCGTTCTTTCTGGCAGGCCTCGGCAATGGTCGCCTGGTTCTGCTCCTCGTACGCCATAGCGACCACGGCCAGGATAAGGTTGACCAGGTAGAAGGAGCCCAGGAAGATCACCACCACGAAAAACACCATGTAGGTCTTACCGGCCGAACGCAGTGTCTACAGGCACACACCAGAACAAATCCAACACATTAACGGAAACAAAGAACCCAATGTCCTTAAAGACACATTCATGCGAGGGTGAAGTTTCTACTGGAGACCGGGGGGGGGAGACATGCCCCCTCACTTTTCAAACCCATGCCCCTTACTTTTACAGTTTCAGTTTGATTCATTCACTAAAAACTCTCTAAACAGTGTCCTTTTACTGTCCAGCTGCCAAAACCCCGATGAGAGAAGAGAGGAGCTGAACTGTAGAAATGCTCATCAGGATTGCCTTCAGTTATTACCATGTGCTCACAACAATAAGCTTTGGGAGCAGCGGCAAGTGTTCTGTGGACTTTTTTTACCCCAAGTTTCAATTCAAAGTTAGATTTACAGTAAATTTCATCATAAAAAGACACTAGAATTTAACATCAATCAAAGATAAGGCACTAAAGAGCAATTTTCTTTTGAGTCAAGATTTAATGACAATATTGTCTTTCCATGAAACTACTTTAAATGTTGAGTTGAGAAAACAATCTCACCACCGAGTCCATTTAATGGCCGTTCTGGGGCTTTTGATCACATCAAGATCTTCATCAGTGGATGAAGTTTACCCAGCTGTCATGGAATTGTAGCTTTCCATTGTTCTGAGCATTTTAAGGATTTCTCGTCCGCGAAGTTCAAAGTGCATTCTTGGTCTTGTGATACGTCTGAAAGCTCCAGAACAGCTACTAAATTGACCTTGTGATGATTTGGACATCTACAATTCATGACAGCTGGGCACAATTCTGATAAAGATCATGTGATTCAATCGAAAACAAAATAACAAAAGCTACGAAACCGCGTTTGTGATGAGATTAGCTACTGTAAATGGGATTTTAGGTAGGGTTAGTGCATCAATAATACAGCCATTTAAATAGCATTTCCAATTTTCTGTTCAATTACCATTATCATGGAAAACATGATAACCTATTTCACAGTATTCACATTTCTGAGACTCTCTTTTGGTTGTGTCCCTGTGCCCCCCCTCACTTCCGAAACCAAACCTACCGCCTTGCGTTAACGTTACCTGGTGGTAGAGATTTTCCCAGTAATCTTGTGTCATCAGGCGAAACAAAGACAGAAAGGCCCACCCAAAGGTGTCGAAGCTGGTGTAGCCGTAGTTGGGGTTCCTTCCCGTCTTCAGACAGTCAAACCCATCTGGGCACTTTCTGCAACACAAACACACACCAGGCCTTATACATTGTGACTGTCCATCAGAATGTGCTTTGAAACCCTTTGAAAAGCTGTCAATATTTTTATCTTGTCACCAAGAGAAATATCTGCATATTTTTTGTACTTGGGAATTGAAGGCCAGTGACTTTTGAGAATATGGTTTTTAAGGATTTTGAAGATGCCAAGCAGTCATCAACAATCAGGAGGTGGGTGGTTATATAACTATAACTACTGTTTCTCTTAAATCTGTGATTTGGAAAATCTAACACCACAGGTCTGTACAGAAAGTGGGTGTAGGAACATTTTGAAAGCTGAGACACTTCAATCATTAATTTCAATTTTTTTTTAAAACAGCATCTATCTATCTATCCATCATCTATTTTCCTTCCATCCATCTATTCCTGACACAAACACCAGCTCTGTTTCCTCGTCACTGTTTACGACTGAAGACTTGTTATCGCTGTGCGACCGGGACCCGCCCACATGTGTCACCGTGGAGACGGAACAGATAACGCGGGGATGGCATTCATCATAATTGATATTCCACATTCACATCCTATCACATTCGTCGCCGCCCGCGCAGTCACATCTGATCCGCTGATACACAGCAGTCCCATCGGTGGCATGCTGGTCAGCGGAGGGAGGGCTGCCACAGTTCACAGCTGAGACGATGGGCTGCTGCTTCTGCCCACAGCAGCTTACAGTGACAGACAGACTGGAACCATCTTCATCTAACATTATTGGAAGCCAACAGCAAGGAGGTCAAAGGTCTGACGTTACCTGAAAATATTCCTTTGACCTGCGGATGATTGTATAAGGAAGGCTGGATTACTCTAAATTCAGAACAGGACAAAAACCACACTGATTCCGACATTTTCCACTTCAGATTTTGAGATTCAGTATGAGGTCTTAATTCTTGTAAACATCTGATTTGTGGCAATGTGACGTTGGTCTGAATCCATGTGACTTTTACGTCACTCTAGCAGGGTCCTTCCTCGTTTTGTGCTGCTTCACAAAACAACATGATTTTAAAAAGACAAATACAGTACAACATTTTTAAAGGAGGAGGAAAGGTGGAGCACAGCTGTGATGGAGGTGTTCAGTGTGAGGACTGTGAGGTGTTGGACCTCATAAGCATTTGCTGTGATCCTGAGATAAACTCGCATTACTATTGACCACTACAGACAGCTTGTTCAGTCGGTGTTTACTCGCCCCAAACAGCCAATGTACAGACTGTACAGATGTCAGCTGTAGCTAGCACCGAGTGTGCGGCGTGTGCCTGTGTTCGGGTCGGACTCTGCAGAAACTAAAGGGCCAGTATACGAGCCAATACGGGCATATTTGAATATGGATCTGTATCGGCTACATTAAAACTGATCAAAATCCTTTCTTTGCTGTGTTTCGTCCACGTCAGCCTGCTAGTGACGCAGCACCACTCTCCTTAATGACAGCCGGACTCTACACCGCGAGCATTTCACTCCACATGCGAGTGAAAAGTAGAGTGCGTGAATGTGAAATATTAACACAGATTCGCTGGGCTCCGATGGTAACAAATCTGTTATCTCTCCTCTCTTATTGGCAAAGAGCAGTGTTCAAAACATCCAGCTGGTGGCTTCTTATTTTTAGCCGGCGCTGACCGTCGCTTTCACCAGTCAAAATGACAAACATCGCTGGCGGTAGGTCATATCAGCTGTCACTAATTAACGTTAATTCCATGAGTAACTTGATGGCTTGCTCTCTGCAAGCCTGTGTCTGTACTCTGTCAAAGATTGTTTATGAGGTAAAAGAAGCATCACTCCGTAACACCACTGTACAACTGCAAGTGGACAGAGTGTTTCTGTAGTCCCAACAACTCCAATGAGTGATAGGTCTTCTCCCTGATCGCATCACATCAATTTCAGGAATGACATTCTCTCAGTTAAACTTTCCTTAATATCACGTAAATAATGTAAGCTTATCAACTTTATAGTTTTGAATCAGAGCCTTCAGTATTTGGAAGTTTTCCCCGTTAAAGTGTTTTTCCTTATCCAAATCAAGGGCTTACAGATTGCAAATTTGTGATACTGGGCTACAAAAATAAAAATGTACTTGACTGAAGGCTACAGCTGTTACGTCAGTGTGTCAGATACATATTTAGCAAACATTTAGGTAAATATAAGTATTGGATCGGACTTGGTATCGGCAGATCGCGGTTATTTTCTTCCTCTCTCCTGTCTTATCTGTGTGTTTGTGAAGTTGAGTCATAAAGATTCAGGATAGGTATGAATTATTCACTCAAGCTGAAACATTTTCAACTTGCACGAACACGTCTGTAGCTTACTTTGCACCACATAGAACAAATTTGCGTTATTGTGCCGCTTCTACAATTTCGTTTGTCTCCTGTCTGAACACACCGTGATATGGAAGGACAACAAGTTGCCAAAATGTCCAATAAACAAGATATTTGTTTAGTTTTGTTTGCAATTCGTACGTAAATTGACCAAATGCAAAAATACAACAAAAGACCTATTCACAGTGGATTGCATTAAGTACTTCATTGCTACTTTGTGAGAACTGTGAAGTCTTCAATGTAAATCATCTAACTATTCAACAAGGAGATCCATTTTAGAGGTTTAAGGAGATAATCGTAACAATTTGATGCAGATTTTAGTGAAACACACTTTGTCCAGTCCAACAGTGTGAAATAAAAAAAAAGAACAGTACATTTCTAAATGACACGAGGTTCCCAAGTAATTCAAGTCCAGTACAAAAAGTGAAGAATGTCAACTTTCCCATAACAGCTGCAACCAAAGAAGCAAAAACTGTACAAGTGTAGTTTTGTTAAGTGTTAAAGCATAAAACTGTAGCCTTGGAGTGAGTGGAGGAGTTGTGCTGCATGAAGAAGAGGATGACATTAACAGAAGCACGAACAGCGCAGCATGAACAAACCTCTGGTTGAACAAAGCTCTGAGTCACAGAGGAGCTTCATGCTGAGTCACAGAAAAGGTTGCCGCTGTGCAGACACTATCTGGGGATTCAAACCGACAACCCTGCAGTGTCGAGCCCACTGCGGTGACCCGTCCAGGCCGGCGCCGCCCCCGCCGCGCCGCCGCAGCAGCTGGGATGCTTTTAAGCAGCAACTCACACTGACTCATTACCGGCCAACCTGCCTGTATTTATTATCACCTTACTACACAGCGTTTGGTGGAAGCTGGTGATGGTAATTCATTAAGGACACGTGGAAATAAACCATCCGCTTATATAAGGTTTGCATAATACAGCTGTGTGAAACATGTGGGGGGAAATCAGTTACATTCAGTTTTTAATTTTACATTAAAATTATGGTATTATATTTTAGAATACTTAATAATAAAACCAGGGCACATATAGAATGTGAAGGGTAGATACTCGCAATTACTGTACATTATCAATAATAATAATAGTGATTGTTATAATATATTTACTGTATATGGTCAGGCATTTAATAAATAATAACCCTTGTTTAATGAAATTACTGAATTAGTTTCATAATATCTACAAATGAACTCTAGACTTCTTTCAGCAAAAGAAAATATTACAAGAACAAATGAATTACAAGTTATTGCAATGAAATCGAAGAGCTGCAGTTTCATAAATGCTAAAATCAGCAGATGATGAGCCATTTAAGGTACTAGTCTTTAACACATCAAAACTTATTTTTGCAAAGTATGGTAATAAATATGTACACAAATCTGTTCACCTTGTTGCAGTGAAAACATAATTACCTGAGAGTGGCTGTGCTGGGATGTTAGAAAATGCATTCACAGCATCTGCGGCTGATGCCGATCCACTTTCAGAAAGCTTTTACCAAACGCTGCGGTGAAAGCAGCTAATTTTAGAATTATTTTTAGAAATAGAAAATAATTGATTCCCACTGCTTGTTATTATTACTTTAATTATGTATAACATAGCAATCAATACCCTGCACTTTCATTCATGCATTACATCGTCAGCTGTGCTCTAAACCTCCCTTTGACTAATATAATATACCGTATAAAGTATATAAACTATGTATATTTGTTTTACTTTGTGTAAAGAGCAGGTTTGTCTTCAGAAGTTCCATCTTATCTAGCAAAAGCTATTAGCTTTTAATACAGTACGATAAGAAAGCAGCACCGAATATGAATCTGCTATCACAAAGCTCAGTAGCTGACCTTTGAAGCATTCAGCTGGAACATTTCATTTCATGCAATTTAAATCTCCAACTAACTAATAGAATTTGAATTATGAAAACAGCAACCACTGAAAGAAAAAAGCAATTTGTTAAGATTGTCATGATGCAAAATTACACAGTTGGTGATGCAAATTTAATAGCAACATGCTAGTGCAACATGCTCATGCAAGTATCATAACCATACATTAGCTGGTCATATACAGTAACTACTATGGTAAAAGCACAGTGCTACAGCACAAAACAACCAATAATCTAAAATCAAAAAGCTGAGTGACTGCTTACACAAACGTTACGGTAACAACAATCAATTTGACATTTTTGCAATAAAAACATTCTAACTCACTGCACTGCTCATCCAAACATTACGGTAACAGCAACAATCAATTTTACATACAAAATATTTAAAACAGCAAATTAAGTATTACTGAACTATCAGCCAATGACAAAATGATTTGCAGCTAATAATACCTGCAGTACAGTAAGAGCAACTGATGTCAGTCAGTTCAGTTTGTAGTAACAGTGCATAATGTTAATCTAATATCTATGCGTCAACAAGTATCTGCTCATCTGAACATTACGGTATCAGAAACGGGTTTTAATCCAACAGAAAATGCATAAAAATCTGTTATTAATGCAATCCAGAAAAACAGAAAAAGTCAGGGGGTGTCTTATCCAGCCATTAAGGTAAAAACAAGCGTCATGCACATGTGTAATGTGATATTAAAAGCCGGGGAGCTGCTTGTCTAAACACTATGGTACCAGTAATCATCGTTAACATGGTTAACAAAGCTTTACGGTTCAGTTATGTAATGCAAATCTGATAACAAAATTAAATGGAGCTGCTGGTACAAACATTACAGTAACAACAATCAATGGTGATTGAATAAAAAAGTGCACACAGCCGATGACAGTAAATATTACGGTAACAGCAACTAACAGAGATCTGAGAAAACTGAGCAGCTGATATTACAAACATTACAGTTTAAATTGAGCAATAAGTGGAGGAAAACAATCACACGATGTGAACAGTTACACTGATAACACTGGGGATGAAGTCATCTCTCTCTCACACACACACACACACACACACACACACAGAAATTATGACTAACCAGTCATCACGTAAAGCCAGTCATCTTGATGCCAGTTAGACTGACACCAACTCTGAGCAAGGCCACCGCGTCGCTCACACACACACACACTGAATGTGATGTGTGTGTATGTCATTCCTCCACTTCCATCCATCCATCCACCCATCTTGCGGCAAGTGAGTCAACATGGTGGCATGTGAGTGGGGGAGAGTGGATGTGAAGTGTGCATGATGGGGTGACTGAGTGCGTGTGTTTGTGTGTTTAAGGGGCTTGAGGACGTAAAGAGTGTGTGTGAGAGGTTTGGAAAACGCAGACAGGAGGCTGAGTGTTGTGTATAGCGTGTGTGTGTGTGTGTGTGTGTGTGTGTGTGTGTGAGGTGTCTGAGTGTTAGAGCCGGCAGTTATCTCTCACACACACCTCTGTCTGTGTTAATGGAGGGACGCCACTTCAGACCCCCCACTCTCACTAAAGGGGGCCCCTCAGCCAGGCACTTACACACCTACATCGCACACACACACACACACACAATGTCTACACTGACAAACACCTGACAGACTGCTGGTACAGTATGGTGACACAAAGATTCAAACACACATACGCCAAATTTAGTTTCATTTTGAGAACACGGCCACGAAGGGAAAATGTTTCAAAAGAGATTTTAAATAATGCGGCAGAGTGTGTAGCGGTTTAACAAAGTTCAGAGTATTGATTATTCATGTTTTGAGGCATTACCTGTTAAAGAAACATACAAAAGTGACCTTTGGTAGTCATTTGTCTTCTCCATACAATGCCAGATTAACCAACTCACATGTTCAAAGCCCACTGCTGCTTCCAGAAGCAATTTGTCACTTTGTCTCGTCAAAGTAAAAGTCATGAGAAACCTTCCTGCTTGTGGCCCTTCAAAATCTAATTGTGGCTTTTGTTTATTCAAAATTACATTAAGACGTTGAAAGTTTCAAACTTTAACATGAGTGAGCCTTGACTAAATTATGTCCATCGCACCAAGTATCAAAAACCGCTGAGCACTAAAAGTTAGCGCTGAATTATTGTAGATATTCGCCTACAGTATTCTTTAAATTACATATTTATGGATTTTGCATCAAGGACCATTTATAGCAATTGGTTATGAAGTTAGATCTGGCAGTTATGAGGATTCTGCTGAGACTAATCCACCTTAATAAACATGCATGAACATTAAAATCTTAGATAAATCAACAATATGAAATATCGCATACGGGGAGGTCGGGGTGGTGGAGGAAGCTGCAACACCTGCATGAATATGATTGGACGCTACGAGCCACACACCTGTTGAATGAGCCAATGATTGTTAAGCATACTGCAAACAGCTGATGGCGATCAGCCAATACAAGCTCATCTTCAATACTCTGCCTGAGCTACCTATATGCTTTAATGTTCATTTAATGCTGTTGTTTGGCTTATTTTGTAAAAAGAAGAAGAAATGTTTTTATAAAGTTTAGGTTTTTGGTAACCAGAGCAAACCCATAGTGGCACTGGTTTTGAAAAATTTTAGTGAAAGTTCATCAACTGAAAACTTCATTTCAAATCTTATTTTTTTATAACATTAAATGTTAATAAATAAATAGTCAGGATGAAATAAGCAACAATCAAAGTAAAAAAAAACAAACATCCTTAGATATTTTTTAACTCTCAACTAATAAAATAATAATAAATACTCAACTAATCCGCCTCATCATTAATATGTGGGTGATCAGATTTGATCGAGAGCAACGGTCATCTCATTCAAAGGTTGCTAAATCCTGATTGGTGAACGGAAATATGTGACATCACCTTTTTCCAAATGAGCCCGGCTCACAGACAAACCCATAAATACAGAAACCCGTCATGTGAAATGAACAAAATGATTCCAACTTTGACAGGAAACTTTGTGCTCATCGAGGACCCAACCGCAAGAAGCTGACTGAGACGGAAGGTTTTTAGTAAGTTTTTAGTAAGTTAAGCACATTTACAATACTAATGTGGTTTCATAAAGGATTCAATACTCAGAGAAAGAAACACAGATAGATGGACAGACAGACATACAGCTTCGTTCAAAGACAAACAAACATGCTGGGGCTATTCTGGGAGATATCCTGGGGATTTCACACACACACACACACACACACACACACACACACACACACAGCAAACAGGGGACAAACAGGAAACACCAGGCAGGGGAGAGAGCAACTGGAGACACTAGGAATGAAGGAGAGGCAGAGCCACGACACGATTAGATTTTTTCTTGTCTGTTCAAGTGTATAAATGGATAAAAGGTACACGCAGGGTGAGAGAGAGAGCATGTCTCAAAAGGTCGAAGGTCATGTTCTGATATTTGATGATGTGACCGTGAGGGTACACATGTTGTCACCTAGTTGATGATTAAATATAAATTATTTTTCTATGTTATAAATACCATTCAGACTAAGCTAAGTACTCTCTTCCTCCCAGACTTGAGTTTACCTGAGTGTAATAATTAGAGGTGTGTGTGTGTGTGTGTGTGTGTGTGTGTGTGTGTGTGTGTGTGTCAGGATTAGAACTGAATATAAATAGAACTAAATATTGTTTCTAGAGCAGCAACAGTGAAGTTCACTGCAGCAAAGTCATTATATAAACTCAATAATATCACTGGAAACAAATCTAAAATGTCCGTAAAATCAGCCTAATATTCCTGAAGTCTGGAAAGAATGAAGACGTCAGTCAGTATCAGTCCTTCTTCCTGTCCTCCAGTCCTCCTCCCTCTGCTGCTGCTGTGATTCACTGCAGGTGAGTTACCTGGCAGAGGGAGGGGGGAGGCTGGTTTGTCTCAGCCAACAGTACCTTTACAAGAATCTGCCAAATTTTAAGATACGTGGCAAACTAAGATAAACAGTTAGACTACGTACATACTTAGTTTTAGCTTGTTTGTAACAATTCGCTATTAGCCCAGCTAGTGCGATGTGGTTGTGTAAAACACACGAGACGCTGCAGACAGAGCAGATTATCGCTCTCTCTGTTAACATCGCTTTCTACATGTTTACGCTCGTTGAACAGGTGTGCTGGCTTTTTACTCGCTAACATTTTATTGCCCGTACGGTAACGAGCGTAGTTGTCCTCAGTTCGAGTTATCTTCACTGTGAGTCTGTGGAGGAGCAGCGTGACAATAAATACTACGGTCTTCAGCCGGTTAAATACCAGGTTTCGGTACCCATCCCTGAAGTAAATGATTTTTCTTAGTCATCGATTTCAGGCAGTCTTTTGCGATGTGTTTATCGCAGCAAGTTCACATCGCGATGACAATACGATTCATCAGTCAGCACTACATGCGACTCATCCGTTCATCAAGCTTCTGCGGTGTCAAACCCCGGCTCTCCTCTCCAGGCTTCAGTTTGTCTCGCTACAGCCAAGTCTACCGCTTGTTATTCTCTCATGACGGTCCGTATCCAGACTACGCGGTGTTTCCCCTGGGTCTCTGCCTGCCAGCCGGTCTGTCTGCCTGTCCTGCTCCGCTGCAAGACTCCGAGCCTGCCCTCTCAAACTCATTGTTTTCTAGTCTCATGTATAAATCCATCTGAACTGTTAAAGAGCCTTTGTCCGAGTCCTGCTTTTGGGTCCAGAAGATGACGCAATTTAACAAATCCATTGTAATCTAATCTCATCTAATCCAGTTTTGCCTAATCTAATATACCATATTCTAATCAGTTCATATAATATTATTTATGTAATATTTTAATCTCAAATACAAATTTTGTCTATCCTACCCTTCTCTAATTTAGCCTGGCCTAATCTAAACTAATCTAACCGAGTCTAATCTAATGTAGCCTAACATAGTCTAATTTCGTCTAATCCAATTTAGTCTATCCTCATCTAGCCTAATCAAATCTAAATCTAATCTCCCTAATCAAATATGGGCTAAATTAACTTTAGATCTTTGTTGAACAAGCAGGTTTCATTGGCTTCTATCATGGAGTTAAATTAATTAATTTAAAATCTGTAGCTAATGTGTGTTAACATGCTAACATTAGCATTCAGCCCAAAATGAATCTTACATACAGCTGTTGAAGTAAACCTCTTGTTTGAAACACCTAGGTCATCTGGTGTGAACACTGGTCACATGGCGTGAATCTAGCTTCAGGCTGAGTACATATTAGATCTGACCAACAGATGGAAGACGCTCTGTTTTCTTGTACCACGGCTGCTCATGTTGGCTAGAGCACATACAGTGTTTCCAACCTTTAACATCAACATTACAAGCAGCCAAAAGAATGGATGCCAGAGGTCGGAGGTCATGCTCGACCAGAGGAATCAGAGCTCAGGACCGAGGGTTGTCCACATTAACATAAGGTCAGTGTGGCGCTCTCAGTGTTTCCATGAGAAGGTGGAGAAAATCCTTCAGGCTTTGATTCTGTTTTAATGTCTCATCAGTGACACAGCAGCTCCTGAAATAGCAGCTAAACTATCGAGGCGGGTCGCCTAGCTGTTAGCATCACAGCACAGACCAGGCTGGCTACGAACCAGCGCTTTGATCACAGCCGAGCGGTAACTCTGTGTGTGTGTGTGTGTGTGTGTGTGTGGCACTTTGATCACCACATTTGGTCACATTAATAACAGAGTCGTCTCCAGTGTGTTATCATTAGAACATCTAAACCATCCTGATTACCAAGCACTTGTAAGAACACACACACACACACACACACACACACACACACACACACACACTCGCTCTCTCTCTCTGTTAGTCTACTGATGAGTGTTCACACCAGCATGATCCTGATAGACTCGTTCAAAGTAACCAAGAAAAAGAAATTCATCAACATTCCTGTTCAGAGTCGGCATGTTGCAAACTAAAGCCACTGTGGAGCAACCTGAACTTCGTCCAGCTCATTCTGGTGTGTAATTGCAACGCTTTGAACCACAGACTGCTTTAGCTGAGTTTTCACTCCCTTAATTTTGAGGCTTATGGAATTGTCACTACCTGCGTTAGCGAGGCATGCCATAAATAGTTGTTGTCAGAATAAGCTGAGCGTTACGATGTGTTCAGACTGAACGCAAAACTAATATTAGAGAGGGCGAGCTCGCGCACACAGTCTGTGCAAAGAAACGAGTGGATCAGATTCACCCTGGGCAGCACAAATTAATTAACATGCGACTGAAAATAAGGGTTTGAAGTTGGAAACTGAACATTTCTGAATTGGAGCCATAAAGCCAAATGTGATTACATTTTCAGAGAAGGAGAAGAAGAGGGGGAAAAATGTTCCTGGTAAGTTTTTGATATCAGTCAGATGAGCTGTCACAGAAGCATAAGACAGAGACACACACACACACACACACACACACACAATTGATGTGTACATTGCTTGTTAGTTACAAGTAACGTCTATACGGTTGGTACATCGGTAGCTTGTGGTGAAATAACAGTCAAGTGGTTGAATTTGTGTGCAAGGCAAAAATGACTCACACTAATGTATAACGAAGGCTGTTTCTTGTTTTGATGCTTATTCAGACACTAACATTTAATGTGATATAGAGGTATTTAAGATTTGAAACTAAGTTTTCAGGAGGTTTAACGAGCAGCAGTGGAAAGTATAGTGTCTCAGCCCTTCAGTGTAGGGTTTCTCAAAATGTATACCCTTCGTCAGTTGTATTCAATCACATAGTTACTTCAACAATAGCTCCCTTAAAATGACCTAAAACATCAAATTGCATGTTAGACATCTATAGCTTACTGTGGGGGAAAGCAACTTAAAGAAAAGGTGTGAGGTCAAAGGGGGCTAAATGAATTTCCGTCCAATACACTACCATCATGTGGTATGAATGTCGTTATGGAACATTTCGTTGGTTTGTCACATTTTCACTGGAAAGTTCTGGTGGCACATCAACTACATGAAGAACTGCATTGACATTTGTTCTAATTGAACAGCTCTTTGCTTCAGTTTAGCCTCCGATGGTGTTCGTGGTGTTTCAGGAAAGTACATTTTTAGTATTACACTGCTTTCAGTGCTCAGCGTTCAGCAGGCTCATGGTCTAACATGTCATTACAGAAAATGCCAGCGTTCTATTTATTTCCGTGGGGAGCTTTTCATGCCACGAGGTCTAAATGTTGCTGAGGAGAGTTTCTTTAGTCTGGAGGAAAAATGTGTCAGGCACAGTTTAACTTTTTATAATGAAAAGCCAAAGGGAATAAAGGCCACTTAACCTTTTCTGGACTGCTTTAAATCTCTTTATCCTCAGCAAAACCTTTTCTAACTCATACATCGGGGGCCAAGAAGCTTCCCAGGCTCCAGTCTGTTCTTTAACACTTTCAGTCGTGTTGTTTCTAATGGAGAGTCTGTGGTCTCGTAGTCTCAGTGCTCCTTCAAAGAATTTGTTGTAGCTTTAGCGTTGCAGTTTTAATATCCTGCGGTCTGAGAGTTTCTTCATCACGGTTTCAGTCCGACGTCTGATCAGGTTCATCACGACTTCACTGAAGTTTATACGTCACGGTTTCAGTCAAAGGTTTAATATCCCATTGTCTGAATGTTGTTTATTTACACCGTAGTTTCTAAACCCATGTGGTGTTTGGGAGAGATCTAATATTAACTTTTAATATGTTTTTAAACTTTTGTTATGTTTGAAATATAAAAACCACTGGTGTGGATGTCTGGTCGTGGTCATATTGCATGCTGATATGTGTGTGTTGGGTTGCTCTTGGGTTTTTATTGGTGCTACCATTGGCGTGGAACATCAGTCAGGTGATATATGGCGAAAACGTCGTAGACTTTGACTGTCACTGTTTTTAATGGAGAGGTTTAACATCCTGTGACTGCCGACTGTTTACTTCCTCAGCAGCAGTTTCAGTGGAGAGCCTGGCTGCATTTTAAAAGAGAAGAGCAGCCTGACAACTGCTCTCGGCTGCTGTAAAATCCCTGTGAAACGAGTTCTCGAGTGGCTCATTACTTAGCTATGTGTGTCGGTATGGGAAGAAGCGGCGTTGGCTTTGATTCAGACACTTGTTGGCATTCCTCGAGAATAGCGCAGAGTGCTAAGTCATGTTCATTTCACCAGCTGCGTCCAAATGATTTATAGGGGGAGGATAATGTGACGCTACAGAAATAGAGCCTGAGGGGGCGTCGGGGACGGCGTCTCAGCAGGACGAGGAGCCCACCGTGGACTGAAGACGTGGGTTTGAGATCAGCTCTGGATCTGCCCGTCAGCCCCACAGGCGATCGATATGCTCACTCTGGAGAAACTGAAGACACAACGGTGAACTCACTTCCGTCTCTCTCTCTCTCTGTCTTTCCACGTATACATCTCAGATTTGTCTGTTTTAACTTTTCTGTCCGTGTTGATTCTCCTCTCTCCGTCTGTCTTAACCTGCTGTTTCTTGGTCTTTCCTTATTTCTGTTTATCTGTCTCACTTTAAGAGCTGGGATTCCTGTCCCATTTTTGTTTTCCATGTATTTACATTATTGAATGCAAAAAGCTGAATAGAAATGGCTCTCACCGCACAACAGTGTTTACACCTGTAAAAGCAATTATATTTGGCCCTAAAGACATTATGCAATAACTTAAAATTAAAATTATGTAACAGAAGTGCATTTGTCAAACACATTAGGATGGAACTGGTGTAATTACAGATACTAATGGCTCAGTTTTATTATACAGAAGTTGTAAAAAAAACAACATTTGATATTGTGTAATTATTTTTCCACGGGGGAGTACTATTATTAAAACAACAGGAGTTAGTGGTGATAACGTTTGACTGGCTGATGACAGCTGATACTTTCTCTCAGAGACATTTTTGTCAACCAACAGACAATAACTGCCTTCCCATAAATGAAAATGCTCCAAACTTTGCGGAGTGGTTCAGTATCATACAAAACGCACTCCAAAATTCAATTCAACTTCAAAATACTGACTAAATCATAGAAATTATTTTCCTGACGGTGCTGCTATTTAAATCTTTTACATCACAGTTTTGAGACTGGTCATCATCTTGCAGCTATAATTTATATTGACTCCTGTGCTCATCCAGAACTGCAGCACTCTCTCTAAGGTTAACTCCGAGATGGCTTTCTACTTCCTGTCACTAAGGTACAAATGTATTGTGAGGCGACGTCTGTCGAGTGACGGAGCTTAATCCCAGCTTTAGATGGAGACATCACTGCAGTCTGTTTTTATTTTTCAGTATTTCTTTCTTTCACTCTGTTCATCTGTCTGAGTCTCTCCTCAGCAGTCAAATAGCTCGGTCAGGCGTGAGATAATATTGATCAGATCTCTCTCTCACACACACACACACACACACACACACACACACAGCGACCATCTGCTCCCATGTCAACAGTGTCAACTCATTCTGTGTCAATAAAGCCACTTGTCGATAAATATTCATTTCTCTGAGACCACTTCCTCCTCGGTCTCCCGGGTGGATTCTGTCGTGTTTAATCTTTCATGCTGACTCCATAATTTACCTCAGTATCACCTCTCCTGCAGCCGGACTGTTTACACAGACTTTAACACACACACACACACACACAGCAAGGGCTTCTGGTTGGGTAAGGAAGCCCAGAAAGGACATTTATGAGGTTAATTATTGAAAAAATGTTGCTACTTCATGTAATACTTACAAAAGAAACTCAGCAAAGGTTAAATTAGGATGACTTACTACTTTTCATATCCTTGCGCTCTTTCATTTATGATTTTTTTTTCTAATTACAACTGTATCAGCTGATTGTGTTTCCTGTATTCATTTTAGCCTAGACCTCTGTTCTTGCTCTCAGGATTTGAAACAGAGGACTTCACTGGTCTTGGTTACTAGAAACTAAGATCCGGTCTGGGACCCGACTCAATATTCATTCTTTTAGACAAAATACTTACAAGCTGTCTTTCTGAGCTTCAACCATTTTAGCTTTTCTAAAATAAGATTTTGTTAGACCGTCTTCTTCGCGAGTCTGTCTAAGAACGACAGAATCTGTGGTTTGACCTTGTGTTTACCTTCAGCTGAAAGCCTCCTCGTGGCCGTAATTACGATGGCAGCAAAGCAGGAAGTCAGGTGACGCAATTACAGGATGTACAAAACATCGGACTTTAACACGGGAAACCGCAGTTTGTTTCCAACGGTCAGTATTGTTTTTTTAAAGCATGACCACGATTGTTCCACAGCCTTAACCACGTGTTTATTATTGTAACCATGACGATAAAGTAACAAAGTACTTATTTTAACCGAAACCATGATCCTTCCCTCAACCTAACCAAGTGGTGTTTGTGGCTAAACCTAACCAAACCTTATTTTTCAACAGTGATTTGTAATTTTTGGAAAGCACGGAGAGATGTCCTGCTGATACGGACATCGGAACAGAAAACACTTACTTTGAGATTATTAAACTGAGGTTGTTTTGTGAAATGACTGTTCCCAAGGTCAAGAACGAACTTTAACGCTCATATATTCAGTCTAAGCAGGTCTGGTAGGGTCCTGGTGTATCCTGAAGCAGGTCTCAGGTCTGTGTGTCCATATGTCTGATACCCGAGGGGATTCAAGCGTTAAAACCAAAATTATCATCATTCCAAAGAATGACAAAGAGCTTCAATGTGAGCTTCAGCGTAACTGTATTGCCTCTCTTATTTTTGAAGACATTAACTCCAGGTTGGACTGTTTTCAGGAATCCTCCAGCTCTTGTGGAAACTCAGCCTTCTTTGAGACTTCTTGGGGGATATTTCTTTGTGTCTTTATGGGGTTGTCATCCCATGACAATAAACATTTTACGATGGAATCTATTTGCCACCATTACATAAAATATCTCGTTGCTTTTTCTATATTGTAAAAAACTCTCTTTGAAATCAGTCTCCCCTGATTGAAACTTAAGTGAAAGCAGAAAAATAGAAAAGTCGGGAGATAAAAGGAATTTAACTTGTGTGTTTTAGATTTAACAAATCACAGATAGTCAAAATTGTATCCCACTTATGGTTCTAGTTCTCTTTGTCTGAATTAAATCAACTAATGAGTCAAAAATCAGACGGTAAATCAGATTTCCTCTTCCTGAGTAAAAAGAGCTGCTCCTTCTTTCTCTCTTTTCTAATTTGTCCTCTGGTTACCCATGATTCAGTGTGTGTGTGTGTGTGTGTGTGTGTGTGTGTGTGTGTGGTGGGAGGGTTTGGTCCGTCAGCACAGATGACATAGGAGGGGGGGGGGGTCATGATCAAGATGGTCGACATTATCCTGTCTGAAGGAGTTGGATGTAGGCAGGAAGAGAAGGTCAGAGTGTCGACTCTGATGTTGTTTTTCCTCGGGCCAGTTAGTTCACATGCAGCAGTTTACTGAGAGAGTATTTGTGTACAGGTCAGGTGTCACTTGTACTTTTGTGTTTGTGTTGGTGTCACTTATAAGAAAGTTTTTCGATATTCAAGCAGATGTGTGTCAACTTCCATCCCAGCAGACCATAATTTTCCTTAACACCTTGTTTTTCAGCCTACACCTCTATGTATTTCTACTGGCCGTGACCTAATTCTACCCTCAGGGATCAATAAAGTTCATTTTATCCTTCCAGTGGGGGTTGCTCTTATAACTGAGTGTTGTCAGTGATTGGCTAACTTTTAATTGATCCAGCTTATTCATCCTCCGCTGCCTTTCGGTCACCAAATAACTATGGAAACTCTCCACGTGTTCCTCGAAGCACAGGGATGTAAAAGTAGGAGTAATAGTAAAGTGGTACTAGTAGCAGTAGTAATAATAGTAGTTTGGCCATTGTGCTCAGTGATGGCTGTTTCAACTGAGCCAATCAGAGCTTTGTACCCGGGATTAACAATGGCGACGTCATCTTCCAGCGCAACAACTTGCAACAAAAATTGTAGAACGGATGAGACTGATGCAGCTCTGGACATTTTTGTAAGTCACCTTAGAAAAAACAACTCTTAGATTTCAGTCTGAAGAAAAAGTAACTGGTGTTGAAATCAAACTGAAGTTGCAGGTCTTTTTATTTTGTCGTCGACTGGAGCACACATCCCGGGTAATAGTGGTGAAAGCAGTATTGTAGGAGTACTTGTAGCAGAAGAAGTAGCACAAAGAGCATATTTATATCCAAAACAGATCAAACGGTTATACTTTGCAGAAATAAAGTGGGATATTACTAAAGTTTCTTTTCCCTTTGCTGGTATAGCACTGAGAAATAAACAAAAGGATCACAAGTGCTTTAGACCTGTCTGTTATCAACACACACACACACACACACACAGTTATCTCCCTGTGGACGGGGGTTTAGGTGGTGGAAGCCTCTTTTCTGTCTCTGGATGAACATTGGACAGATGTCACAGTCACAGCCACCCGGAGAGATCATAACTCAAACTAAACACACACACACACACACACACACACACACACACACACACAGTTGGTAGTGTATCGACATGGCTACCACCAGCAGCGAATGCTAGGCTAATGGAATGATGAATATCAGCTATGCGACGCAGTGTATTACAGGAAAATCAACCCCCTCGGCAGCTATTTCCTCGAGTCGGGTCGAGCCATATTTCTCGCTAACTGCTCTGATGACAGCAGAGTCTTTCTGAGAGGAAGCTGGGTCAATGATGATTAAAGCCAAACCCCAACCTTTAGAATTTGGTCTTGTATTTTCTCATCACACTGTGGGGCAAATAAAGGTTTGAGTTGTTTTCCAGCCATAATGGGAACGCAGCTTCTCGGCACTGATGGAATTTCTCATTGAAAACATACATATCTGCTGTGAGCCAGAGGCTGAAAAGGAATTTAAGTTTATCGCACGTTTAAAAGTTGGCGTCCTAGCAACAAAAACACAAGAGTGTGCTAGTCATATGCATATCAATGTTTTAACTGAATTTGAGTTTTAATCAACATGTGTTACCTGCTAATTAACCAATGTTTCAATGCAGTATTTTGGTGGAAAGAAAACGCTTCAGTAATACTGCTGACCCAGAGGCCTGTTGTTAGCAAAATGCTAAGTGGAACCCAAAGGAAGCACAGTTAGCGTCAACGTTGTTCAGACACGTTTTGGGACCATAAAAATCAAGAGTTTTTGAAAACTCTTTCTTCTTGTTGCATTTAAGGAAACTCTGACATTTGAAATGTAAAGGTCAGATGTTGAACAGCAACGTTTTAAATGCAGAAAAAAACTAACAGCAACCACCTGATTCTGTTTGACATCCATGTTTGCTTATTGATTTTCTTTCAGGTTTGATTTCCCAAAGACAAAGCTCCGTCAGTACATTCAATGTTACTCTGCAGCCATGAATGCACCAACACAGACATGCTCTAATTAGGCAACTGAATCACCAAGTGGCTTTACTGTGACTGAAAAAGTAAATGTTTACCTGTAAGTTGAACAGAAACAAAAGTTTGCTTAGTCAGAAATCTCAAAACTGGTAAAGGGTTTGGAAAATGTGACTTTAAATGTTTTTATGTAATTGATGTAAATGAAAATACTGGCCAAGGTTCATTATAGATGTATTATAATGTTTTTTTGCAATGTATTTGATTAAAGTATTTAAAACAGTAATATTCTTTATATTAGTTATTTTTTATGTTTGCTTTTCACCCATTTCTGTTCTGTTCTTTTTCTGTGCTTCAGATCAACTGTGTTGTGCTCTATAAACAAAGTTAAGTTTATCTTTATAGTAACTGCCTTTCCTCTCAATTTACCAGTCACTCTACAATATGTTCCAGTCCTCACCTACAGTATGGTCATGAGCATTGGGTAGTGACCAAAAGAATGAGATCACACATACAAGCAGCCAATTTTCCTTTGCGAGTGTCTGGGTTCAGCCTTAGAAACCCGGCGAGGAGCTCACAGCAGATTGTAGCTCCTTCATGTTCAAAGGAGCCAGTTCCACCTGAACTGATCAGGATCTGGACTCCTGGAGGTTTTCCGGGCATGTCCACCTGGGATGCGACCCAGAACACACTGGTATTATAAATCCCATCTGGCCTGCGAACGACTTGGGACCCCCAGGAGGAGCTGAAGGACACGAGTGGAGAGAAAGGACGTCTGGGCTACTTTGCTTAGCCTGCTGCCACCAAAACCCAGACCAAAGGAAGCAGCAGAAAACATTTTGGTTTGACTGTAGCTCCAGTTTGTGCCTCTATTTCCTCTTATTTGAGATTTTTGCGCTGTTGATTCCATTCCAGTCACAGAATTAAGCTGCTAGTTTTGTCGAAAATAAAGTTGAACTTAAAAACTTAGGGATTTTGAAATGCATTCAAACACCTGGCTAAGATTGCTCCCATCCTGCCCATATTGGAAATATTCCAGTGTGCAGTGAAGTATATGTATGTTATCAGGTGCTTCTGTCTTTTTGGCTCAAGGAAGAGAAATTCACCTTGTGAAATGAGTTAAAATTCTACTTCACTGTATACAGGAGGGAATATTTTTAAAGGCTAGAAATGTCTTTGAGGATTTTGGACATGTTTTCAAAAACATGTTTGGTGCTTTTTTGTATTCTGTTTATTTTTCAGGAGAATATTGGCTTAAATAATTCTGTGACTGGAACACACTCATTAATGCCAAAGTCTCAAATGTAAAAATGATGATTAAATGACAGGTACAAGCTGGGACTAAGATTCGGTACTTTTAAACCACATTAAAGCAGCGCGGACTCAGGATGAATAAACCAAGTGGGACTGTTTGGATGCTGTCCTGGTAAATCAGCCTTCCTTTCAGCAGGAGGAACAGGAGATTCAGGCTCCTGCCCTCCGGGTCCCTCCAGCTCCTAACAGCCTTGTATCACTTCCTCGCAGCACAAAGCGACTTCCTCCCGGTGACCTCACGGGTCAAATGCTGCATGCCAACGAGCTCCCGTAACGAGAGCCCCTAACGACGGACGCTAATTAGCATCCCTAACGAGGCAGCCCGTCGGGCCGGCTGTCATTCCGTATTGTTGCTGCGTGCTGGTCGTGTGGTTGGCATGTTGCAGGCATGTCAGCAGACTACTGACGGGGCCGAGGTGATGGCGGGTCACATGACAAACTGCACGCACATATTTTATAGGTCACGTGTTTTTGATATCCACATTTTCCTTTATGCAAATAAACACTGTATATAGAAAAATATTTACTGACATTGTTAAAATGATTTGGTCTGACAGGCTGAATTTAAAGTTATTGCATTTTCAGCACTCTCCCCTTTTTGTCCAGGCAGTTTCAGACTAATTAAATGCGTTACAGCCGAACCTGGCCGTGATTGGCTCCACTCTCTAAAGAATGACTGAAATCCATCCAATTAGTGGGTTTCCACTCAGCAGGTTTACCTCGTTTGAATTGGAGCATTAGAGTTTTTCTATCATTCAGTTTAAATGTTTCATTTCAGATCTGAAATTAAATTGATTATCTGCAGAACTTCATTTCCATTTTTGTTATTTCCTCTGGCTCAGTGAGAATGGAAAAAATACAGAACTTAAAATCTAATATCATACGCTCATCTGCCTGTGTTTGCATTTCTATGTATTTATTATTTTTTAAAGGGGTCAAAAGTCCACAAAGGCAGCGATGTTGTACAACTTTAACAGCCCAAAACATGAACCATAACTTTACCTTGAGACTCATTTGGCAGCAACAACTATAAAGATTTCAACTCCACAGTTTAACTTCCAAAAGGAATTATAACTTGTGTTTAAAATACTACAGCGACGTCAGTGCCACTGGCAAACGGAACAAAGAGCTGCTGAGATCAGACTGCCGTTGACGCTGACTGGCCGTCATCGCAGGATCTGGCTCGCTAGCTGGAGCTGGCTCGCCCAGAGCGAGTCGACACAGATGTCGGCGCAAAACTTCAAGAGGACATTATTTTGATAAATCAACCACATATTCAAAATCCAAACGGTTAATTTATCACTAGATAAATGCACTGACTGACTTGGGCCTTGAGAGCAAAAGTACAGACAAGAACGCAGTCGCTTTAACATCCTAACGGTACAACAATCCTGTGTGTGTACGAGCACTTAACGAATGCTGATAAATCAAATGAACCTCTGCAGATACACTCATCATCCTCAGCATCACTTTCCTCACTTCCACATTCATCGTTTGAGGTTTGATTGCGCAGTAACCCCGCCCCTCAGGCGAGCAGTGTTCCCGGCCTCACGCGGCCAGATGCAGTCAGACAGAGCGCACAGCGCGGCCGGGCAGATGTTGCCAGACTGCTTAGCCAGGCCAACACGCTGTCTCCTGAGGCGAGCCGAGGCCATGACGCAGCGAAATGCAGAAATACCTGGAGTGAGCGCTCTGCCGCTGTCAGGCACACAGAGATCGTCTCAGTTTGTAAAGCTGACCCTCCAGTTCATTTGGATAACATAAAAGGTTCGCCTGTCATTGTGCTGCTTTCAGCCTTTTCATCCTCAGGCTTTGACTTCCAGCAGACACAGGAAACTCAACCAAAACAGAAAAATAGCAACAGTACTTCCCTCTACTGGTTTGTAGCATCTCACTTTTATATTAGATGAATAGATATTTGCAGGAGAAATGCAGATTACACAACATTCAACCAATCAAGAAGCATAGAGCCACTGTACACACACGAATAGATGATCTTTGTGTGTATTCATTTATTATCTAAACTTTTAGCAGCTGCAGCTGTAGAGTAACACTGTCGAAGGCTGACAGAAGTAAAATATACTTCAGCTGGGACAGTGTTCATGTTCTGCCACCAGCAGTTGGTTTCAGCTGAACAATATGTTGCTAGTAGCAACCACTAGCTCCATAGACGTTTACCTGACATTACATCCGCCATTTTGTCAGATCTGTATCCAATCCGACATCTTTTATCTGCTTCCCAAATGCCCTTTTTGGAGCACCATCTCCAGGTACTCTCTTTCATTTCAGCTGTTTTGGGATTGCTGATTTGTTAAACAGCTAGCCAAGCTAACCATTATACTAGATGTCTGAGGCTAATGTGTTGCTAATACAACAAGAAACTGTTAATTACTGTTGGGCTAACTGTTTTACTCTTTACTTCTACTCTTGTGGACTCTGTGTTTACTAGATTAATCCTTCCTATGGGAACGTTTTGTTCTTTACTGGTGATACTTTGTCCCACATGACAGGAATGAACAATGTTAGTAATTCAACAGTTAGTCTATACTTTTGTGAATCCAGTTTTCTTGTGTTTCTGTCCTAACTCATTTTGACATTACCTTTGCTCCAACTCTTTATGGTATCTAATCTTTCTTCTGATTTGTAATCCCTATCAATGAATTTGTTGCTGACAGTTTCACAGTTGCTTCTTGTAAAAAACCTTGGTGGCAATAGTTTCTTGGCAACAATTTTTAAAATTCATGAATTGTTTAAGTAATTTTTTGAGCAAAAATGCCAAATCTGCACTGGTTCCAGCTTCTCAAACGTGAATATTTGCAGATCTTTTTCTATGACAGTAAACTGAACATCTTTGGGTTATGGGTTGTTGGTTGAACAAAACCAACTTGAAGATTTTTCACTATTTCAGACATTTTATAGATTGAATTATTTATATAATAATTGGCAGATTAATATAAAAAAATCATTAAAAATGATTGTTAGTTGCAGCCCAAATGTAGCACAAACAGTAAAGGAAAAGCAAAAATGTCTTTGTGTTTACTTTATAGTATGTGTTACTTATTTGCTCTGCAACAGTTGCCTTTCATTCTGAATGAGACTAAATGGCAGCAAATGGCTCTCCTGGGTCCAGCCCTCTGAATCCCAGCCTGCATCTCGGATTTGTTCAGCGAGCCTAACGGGTCTGGTGATGCGCTTACTGATGGCCGTTTTCCCGGTTGGAAACACAATCGAGTTAATGTAGACAGGATTAAGAATGGGGACGAAAAACAGCAGCAGAAAAATGGCCACATAAATGGCAACAAGTGTGGATGAGATGTTTGAGTGAGTCAACTTACAGAAATAACGGCTTTATATTAAATGTATTTCTCCGACGTCAACTGTTCCAAGCAGCTACAACCACAGCTTCTGTCAACTGAGAATGACGTCAGTGGGACAGATATCTTACTCGCCCTTGGTTAGGTCAAAATAACTCCCCCCTCCCAACATGAGCACAATGTCAGACTGAATAATGGAGTGAAAACAAAATGGCAAATCAGTCTGATGATGTTCCTCTAAACTGATTTCCGTAACTCTGACTGTGTGAAGAAGAACTTGTGATGTGACCGAATGTTCCCAAAACAAATGTACTATACTTAGCTAATAAAGTGCCTGCGATTCTGTGTGTGAGGCTGGTGGTATGAGTCGCAGTATGTCAGCGTGGGTTAGCTCAGTGACCTTTGCCCTCAGGCCTGGCGAATCAGCATCATGTGTGAGCAGAGCAGCTTCAGCACAGGAAGCAAACAACACTGTGATCAACATCACTGTCATCACTGCTCGCTCTCTCATCTTTCTCTCGCTCTCCTTCATCCTCCAGCAGCTTCTCTCTCTCTCTCTCTCTCTCTCTCTCTCTCGGCTGCTAACTCTGTACGGAGTCAAAGTGAGTCAACAGTGTTCAGATCGCCAATGAGAGGAAATATTTCACAATCTCAGTCTTTAAACCACCATGACGAACACGTCCACGTCACTGAAAGTTGGTCACATTGCGGGCTCCGACACAGACTGGGGGACAAACGTTTTACTGTGGAGGGTTAGAGGGTAAAAACGGACACACAGGTGAGACATATGACAATGGTGACTCAGTTTTATATAAATATGCTACATATGTTTTCTATAAAAATGTTGATGTTTTCATGTAAAGACAACGGTTTGCCTCTTCTTCAGCCGAGACTCAATGTCCGAGGTTAACTTTTTGACTCACCGGCCAATGGGACTAGTAGATGAAAAAAATCCACCGGCCAAGCTTATTTTTTACCGGCCAAAATGATAAATTACCTTTTTGTGTCACATATACATTCGTTTCAGTACATTTCATTGAGATAATAAAGGTGGTATTATTTTTAATATTATTATGATTATTATTATTATAAAACTTAACAAATCAAAACAAAGTACAAAGTGCTTCACAACAAGAGAAATAAAATACCACAGTGAGTGACGATATATAAAGAAATAAAATACATAAAAGCAATAAAATAAACAGCCAGTTCAGGTAAAATCAGGATCTGCTTTCAGATAAAAATGTGTTTTGAGACGAGACTTAAACGAAGACTCTGACTCATGTTGAATACAAACTTAAACAAGAGGCCAGAGCAAAATTTGGAGCAAAATTATTTGAATATTCTGATCAACAGTAAATCAGTTCAAGCCTGAATGAAACTCCAGAAGTGTTGATCTCAAAATTCTCCTGAAGTTTTTGCTATTAAATATACCTAATCAAAAGTAAAAGTAATGGGTCAAACACTGGACTTTGACACAGGAGACCGGGGTTTGTTTCCTGTGTGAAACCAATAATCAATGTTGATTGTTTTAAGGAAGTAGTTATTTTACCCCAAAGCATCTTTTCCAAAACCTGACCAAGTCTAAACTTTGCGTCTAAACTGAACCCAACTGCGATCGTTTGTGCCTTCTAGAACAAACTAGAAATTATTCTCATGACATATTTCTGATGTGGTTAGGGTTAAACTACTTGGTTAAGGTTAAAGAACAATCGTGGTCCTGGTTTAGTGTTTTTAAAGATGTATGAAGGAGATTTTAGAGTGACTGACACAGCACAGCGCTGAGGTTTTATTGACCTCGGAGCCTGCAACTCTCCGCTCGCCTCTTCTTCTGCAAAGGAGTCGGTCTATTTGTTTCTCTCTCTGCACCTCCATCTTTCCCCAAGTTCCTGTTACTTTCCACTCGTTTTTTGGGTCTTCTCATTTCTCTTTTGGTTTCTTCCTCTTTCCATGATTTTTGTACTTTCCTCTTAACTTCTCTTCACACTCTTATCCCCATATTCATTCTTTATAGCCCTCTTTGTTCCCTCTTTTTACTCATCTCTTCCTCCTCGTTTACCTTACACTATCATTACCTGCTTTAAACCCCCGTCCATTCTTACTCTCTTTATTTACCCTTCTTCCTGCCCTTAATTTTTATATTTATCTTCCCTCCTTTTATCCAATCAATGCTCTAATTCTCTCTATAGAGATTGTAAGACCTTCTGCTTTCCTGTTTTTGGCGACCCCTCTTTTCTGCCCCTTCTTTCCTATATATATATTCACATCCTATTATTTCTCCGTTATCTGCTCCAGTCTCCTATGCCCTCATTCCATCTTCCTATCCTTCTGTTTTTCCTCTCCCTCTTTCTCTTCCTCCTGTCTCCTCTAATACCCCTCCGTCCATCTACTTTCTCATTCGTCTTCTTCCTTCTTTCTGTATCTTCTCTTCCTTTTTCTCTTTCGCCCATACTCCTTTCTGCTTCACCTCTTCTGAACCTCCTTTCCTTTCTCTTCTTCTTCTTCTGACTCTCCCTGCAGCGGGTTTCCTTCACAGAGCTACGCGTAAGCTTAGCTTCCTGACTTAGCTGTCTGTTAGCCTGCTAGCTATGTTTGCATCTTTAGACAGGTTTCACATGGCATGGTCAGCTAGCTTCAGGCTAACTCAGGCTAACTGTTTTCCCAGAGGCACCGCTACTTTGAGTTGGAGGACTTTTTCACACACACACACACACACACACACACACACACACGGTATTGTCATAGCTGTGTCATTCAGAGTCTGTCAGCGTCCTGCTCTCAGCGTGGACAGTCCACACAGATACTAGTCCTTTCTGACATGTCACACAACACTGCAGTACATGGTACCGGCGGCAAGATTCAAACAGACGATGAGACACAACAGAGCTGCTTTTTGCAGCAGGAAGCTCGGCCAAAACTATACAAGAGACTGATTTAAATGTGAGACACAGGTTAGAGTTTCAGGAGCTGATTCACTGAACCGACCACAAATTGGTCAGAGCTGCAAACATTTCAAAAAATGTGTGATATAGAAGAGTACATCAAAATGCTAAACAGAATTCAATTAATTAAGTCCAGGAGATTTTTGTTGGTTCTTAAACCTTAAAATATAGCCTGTATGTATTTACCTTCATCTTGTGTGCACTTGAGAGAGACTGTTTAAATAATGGTTAAAATTGACACAGCAAGGGCCAGGATGTCCTGACTTTTAGTTCCTAGTATGGGTTAAGCTCCAAAAATGCTGGATCCTACATTTCCCATAATGCCACTCAGTACCATCCTTCATTAAACCCTGTCTGTCTTGTAAATGGGAACTTCTTTAGAGCTCCACACTTCCAGTTTGTAACATATAAATATAAAAATACTGGATAAATTTGTAGCCTTCAAGCCCAAGCGAAGGTGTAACCCTGTTGACATCACTGTGACATCATCAAGGTTATTTTCTCAGACTTGACAAAGCTCCTCCAGAGACACAGAAGACATTATACATAATGTATACACATAAAACACATATGTTTTCATAGGCTGAGTAGTATTCTTAGTAGTAACATGACTGGCAACGACTTCCATGTCATCAATAGTGATAAAAAATAATGAAAAATAGAAGAACTAAGTCGAACACCATGAAATGTTCCCTACTCAATCTCGAAATTGCGCTCACCTGCTGTTATCCAACCAGAGGGGCCATTTTCCTAAAGGTGTGCCAATCCAACAGCCAATCAGAGGGAGTTTTGACAGAAGTTTCTCCTGAACTCCTTTAACTTTGCTAACTCACCAAGTAGGACTGATCAACCTGAATAACAAGTAGAGGTGACTAACTACAACTAATTGTTTTCGTCATTCATTCTTGACCGTCACATTAATGATACTGGCAGGTGAGCAGCTCACTAGTTAGCTTACTTGAAAGCTTGTTGACTTCGCTTCTTCCTTTATTATCAGGGTTATTATCAGCTCAGCTATATTTAGTCAAAAATAACTATTTGGTCTCCACTCGCTCAGGCTTTACCCGACAAATAAGAAATCTTCTGCCTCCAGAGCAGCTCTACCTCTGTGAAAAATATTTGCAGAAGACTCAACCTGCTGTTTATTTGGTTTCTGTCTCACTGATGAGACGGGAACCAAATGAAGCCAAATCTGTTCCCATCTTTATTCTGTTTACATTTTCCAACAACTCAAAACAATCAGCAGTTCGAAAAATACTCTGTTTTCCTGGTTCTCAGTTGTTATCAGACAGACTCAGATGAATTGAAGCCTAAATGTTGTAGTGGTTATTGAAGGTTGTAAGTGACAAGCCCCCATGTTAGATGAATGGCAGGAAAATTAAGAGACAGTGATGTCTGCGCCTCTTCCTCCCTGACAAAACAAAAGCTTTTCACACTTGTGTTTCTTAGCTCTGAGCTAATCTAAACCTCAGGCTACAGAAAGCCCAGGGATATTTATCTTGAAACTGTTTCACTGTTCACACTTGTAGATATTAAACAAAGGCTTATACAGTAGGAAGATCTGGGCTAGTTGAGGCTCTTATCCCAGGGCTGATGGATGAAGGTAGTGTGAAAAGCCCTGAGAAAAGGTTTAGTTTCTGGCCAGACTGACCCTGATAGGACCCAACAGGAAGTTTCAGGGCGAGTTCTCTGTTCGAGGGTTTAAATCATCCTGTAAAAGGATGAAAACAGGGCCACTTTATAAATACTCAGGTCATAAGTCTAAAGGCCTTCAGCATAATGCCATCTCCCCCAAGAACTTTGACTATAGCCACCAAAACCTTAACTTTTTGTTTTTACATTTTATTTATTTAACTGTTCAAAATTATATTTTCCGAAAAGTTTTTCTCTTTTGATCTAAATGCTATTTCAAAGCCTTCTCCGCAGAGCCAGAAATATAATCAAGATGGAGACATAAATCCCTATATTATTATTAAGAGAGTACTCCACAGATTTATCATTACACTCCAATAACACACTATCAGACTCAAGGTGAACAGTTTTAAAAAAATCAAAATCGATGCAGCAGAACCAAAGATATCGATGTCTTTTTTATTCCATATATTTCTTATTTCTTCTTCCTTATTAAAACCTGACGCCTACATTACCCACAATGCAACTCAACCACTGCCCGTTCAGTCGGAGATGCGGGTGTGTTATTAGCAGCTAATGAAGCCTGCAGCAGAGACGAGCAGCGGGCTGCAGAGGTCTGGTGAGCTCCCTTCTTTCTAACTCCACACCAACACATTTGTTTCAGTTTCAAACTCGTCGTCTTCAGCCCCGACCGACGCCGACTCAAGTGACATCACTGGAGGACATTTATCAGACTTTACACAGCTCCCTCTGGAGACACTGAAGGCTTTATACTACTTTTTCCACACATGCTGGGTACCATAAACAGGTGCACGCTGGCGTTGTAGTCGCTGTACAGGATGGCGTTCAGGCACACAGTTTAAAGAAATTTTGTTCGGGTCGGAAGATTCTTGACCCACTTGCCGGACCCGGCCGGTGGCAAAAAAATCTTATTGTTGGACCCATTTTTTATGCAAGATATTACCACAATCACATGATCCTTTTCACAAGGAACTTGTTTGCTCATTGATTGAGTTGGACCTCTTGACAACACAGCCCACAAATGCAACGCATTTTAGAATCTGTCACTCAAAACCCTCAAATCCTTCAAGAAGCTCCACCTTCAACTGGGAGGTGGGTCCAGCTCATACATCCACCTCCACATTTTCCCAGCTTCTGAATTAGTCTGAAAACCAAACATCACTCACCCTGCATCGCTGCCGTTCCCACAGATTAAGGCATCCTTGGCCCCCTCCACCTTGTAGAAGTTGTCTAGAAAAAAAATAAGAGATAAAATTCCTCTTTAGAACAACATGTCAGGGTGTTTCAGGTAAGTTCAGGTAACCCTTCCTGCTTTTTCTTGTACCACAGTGTAAGTTGGTGTTCAGCTCCTCCTGTCTGTCTGCGTTACCGCAGGATCAATAAACTCATCAAACTCGTGTGTTTTGGCTGGTTAGACGCCGTCTGAGCAGGAGGCCATCAAACAAAAACCATTACAGGAACAACGGTTTGCTGAGCATTTATTCAACACTTAAATCTGACCACAAGCCACTTTCAAGTACATAAATACACTTTACCGTCATCACGAGATACACCAAGTGCTTCTCCACCCTGAACACACAAAAATATCAGACACAAGTTCAAAAGCTTTTAATGCACGTAGGCAGCAAGAAAACAAGTGCTTCTCAACTTTTGTTGTGGTTTGAGGGTACAGTATTTATTCCCGAGGATGGGAATAAACGGATGTAACCAGCCCTGCTACAAAGAGTAGGACTGCATCCAGAACAGCACCGGAGACTCAAGGACACAAGGGCAGATATACATTTGTTTAACCTTTATTTATTTAGGGAAGCTTCACTGAGAGGAAGCCTCTCTTTTGCAGGAATGCCCTGATCACATTCGCACAGTTACACACATTCACACCTGGAAGCTGCCCAGTACGACCACAGTCTGACCTGCTGGCCTCTGAGCAGCTCCACTGGAGCAGCTGGGGTTCGGGGCCTTGCTCAAGGGCACCTCAGTGGTGGTAATGAGGGAGGGGCACGGGGGATGTGAAATTATTACCACGTGCCGCTTTCTTGTTGGCATATGATGTTAATACAGGTGATTTTTCAGACAAAATTCATAAGTTTGCAACTATGCTACTAGCAAATGTTCAATATGGCTTAACAGATGATAAGAGGGCACACAGAGAATTACAGACAAACCAAACCAAACTTACAGAGAGACACAGATAAATCAGTCAGGGCGGTATGAACATGTGGTTTAGTGAAGCTGAAAGAAGCTCCATTACTGAACCACATGTTCACACAGCCCTGACTGAACTCCAGACTTCAACATTCACCTTTGTTTTCTCTTCCAAATCAGTGATATAGATAATGTAGTTAAACTGGGCAGATTAAATCCTGTCTGACAGCTCTTGTTGTGATGCAACATGGACTATATGGTTAAGGGTTTGGTCACACCAGCATTTATAAGCAGCACATTTTGGATCTACTTCAATTTATTTCAGCAGAATCGCTCACAAAGGCGAAGTCAATTAATGTGGCGACCTCAGAGAGACCCGGCGAGTCAAAAATGGAGGAAGCTATCATACTAGGTGTTTCACCCCGTTAGCTTTTACATAATCCTGCAACGCAACTAGAGTTTTCGCTTTCTCTACAAGTACAGTAGTCACCATGCCAACAAGCTTCCAGCACCACTTCGCAAAGGATGGGATGCCACTTTTGGTGTGACTGGGCACTGAAGCAGCTGTTAGAGGTGTCACTGTGAAACTGCTTCTCTGCAAAGAAGTTATTAACTAAAATGTTTACTGGTCTAAAAAACTGACTGAAAAACCTCAACCTCACATAACAGAGATGGGGGATCTGTGTTTTAGAAGCTGTGGCACAAGCAACATTTGAACAGAAACGGTGACCTTAAATGTTGGCTTGACATTTTCATCCATTTGCCTTACGGGAACTCAGGGTACTTATCTTTTATTCAACACACAATTCAGACCACATGCATTTAAGTCCAGTCATTATGACAGATTACATAGCATTCCAATAGAAAAGCATCAAAATGGGGGTCGTGTTCTTATCACACTTCATTAAATGTACTCAGGGAAACAAAAGAAGCTGCTGCACGCAGCGAAACTAAGTTTAAGCACTTTTCAGCTTGTCAGAGAGAAACAAAGCATTTCAACATTTCAAAGTCTACAAAATAAACCAAAGCCTTCTTCTTCTTTCCTTTACTGTTGCTGTACACGTGCAAAGTTTTCCCCCTTTTGACAAACAAAACCGGTTCTTTGGTGCTTCTGTTTGGCTCTGACCGCGTCTGACCGCCGCTGCACCAAAGGCACTTAAGCTTTTTAGGAGCACAGCCATTCATTTGTCATCGAGTGCATCTGGGAGACTGCATCCCTGCTCGCCAACAAAAACTTCTGAAGTCTGAAGTGCTTTTGTTCACGAGCTCAAAGTAACTATGAAGCCTTTACGCAGCACTGAGATTAGTCACTGAGGCATTTTCTCTCCAGACAAGCCAGATACGAACAGTCTACTTAAAGTCATTACCTGAAACTTCAGGTTTCCAAAACTCCCCCCAAAGAAATGCCCATATTAGCCAACGGACTGACATTTAATAAAGATTTTTTTTTTTTTCAGAGCGACCCCCATCTGAGAAGATTTTCCAGAGCTGCAGAAGAAAATTGTCTCTACGGGACATCGAGAGAGTGGGCTTAATTTCATTTCTTTCTAAACTCAAGAGTAGCAAATTACTCTGACAAGCCTAAATACACCTCCACCCTCCACCCGTGCATTTTCATTTGCAAGAGATACATTTACATGATGAAAGTCTGCAGGTATGACAGAGTTATTGATCAAAGTGAAATACACTGAGTTAATCTTGTTAATCTGCTCTCCAATGAGAGAGAGATATTAATCAGCGATTCATTTAGTGTCAAAACGCCTCGAGATTCATCCGTTTCCATCTTCGAGGCAGAAAGTGGACAAAGCCAGCAACAGAATTTGCTGAACTCGGCTATCGAGTATGTACTTTTAGGTGAAAAAGAGAATCTCCGTTTACATGGATCAAATGAAATGAACAGCAGCCATTAAAGTTGAATGTGTTTCTGTATATCCGAGTTCATTCCTCACCGTGACCAAATAATCTTAACCTGAGGTCCACTTACGAGCTTCATCAGTGGAGTTTGTTCAGTTTCAGGAAAAATTGCTGAAAGTGCTCAAGAACAAAATCCATCCCTCGATGAAGACTGTGAGATGTGTGTAAAAGCTCCAGAAAAGGCCAGAGTGAGTGGACCTTGAATAAAGATTATTTTGTCAAAATGTATATGCTTATCTTCCACCGGCTGGTTTATTATTACGAACATCTGAACTGTCACATCTTTATTTTCATTTCAAGAGGAGAGCCTAAAGTTTTCAAACACACCGAATATATCAGGCTAAATTTGGGGAAATGCATTAGAAATTATGCAACGGCATTACAGTTTTACTCAACACACAGTAAGTGTCATATAGCTTCAGTACAGAAAGCTTAAATGAGCTCAATAACTTTGTAATTTTTGTCTTATTTTCTGTTTTTAGAGTGACTTTGTAACATCTGTCCAGAGACTATATACAGATTAAAAACAGCCTCTTGGCTAACTGTTGATTAATGTGCACTGTCTCTGTTAAATAAACCATTAAATAAATTAAGTTTATGCGAGTATGGACAAAAGATGGCAATGTCATGAATTTCGTTGTGGATATTCATGATCCCCAAAGGATGTGACCCTGTGACTTTTCCTTTGTTGCCACCAAGGGAAACAAATTTACACTTGTACATAAGAAATTCTTTAATCTAAAGCAAACAAACTTCACATTTTTAGATCCAACACAGCAGACGGGCCACACAGACAGAAAAGTAGCCTTTTTCTGGAAAGCGGTGTGCGCTAATGCATCAAGACCCCAGCTGTGAGCGCGCTCAGTTAGACAACAATAGGCACGTGTGTTTTGACGTGCATCATATGCCAGTGTGTCGGCCATCAAAATCCCTCTTATTTCTCTTCCTATAACACATTCAAATATTTTCGATAACTCATCCTGCACTCTGAGGCCAGCTAACCCACCACTTATACATAATTCTACACGTCACTGAAGCTAAAAACTCTAATTGCTATTTTCCTGACTTTAAGACACAAATTTTAAGTATTAAGTATTTTTTAAATTAAAAACAAAAAAACTAAGAGGAAAATCAGGCTCAAGGTTATTGCCAGGTGTAAGCAGGGCCATAATCTGCATGTAAACATACCGATGATGAAGCTATTGTCTGCTTCCAGTATAAAACTGTTGGTCGGCACTATCAGCTCCATCTGCTGCTCACCAAAAGGGGAAATGGACTGAACATGATGTCTGTTGATATTAATTTATTGAACCCTCCAACAAGAAGCGCCGGGGACGACTGCTGCTGTCAGCCGGCTCTGACCAGACAGAACAAACACGGCATTATGGGAAATGTTTAGCATGGAAAACATCCACCATTGATCTCCTTCTGAGGGCTGTTTTCAGATCAGCGCAACGGGACGAGCTTTAACGCCGCAGCTCAGCTCTCAGGTTTCACGGCAGCTTTTAGAGGTCGATACGGGAGCCTGCAGAGGACATTTGCTTGATGCAATGGATGGCAAACTAAACTGGAAATGAATAAATAGAAGGTACATTAGCAAGAACCAGCATGTTCAGACAATCCACATTACTGTAAGCTCAAAGCTGCCTTCATTTTGGGCCGTTTCACCCTTTAACAGGAGTACAGGCACAGCAGGTCTCTCCTTTTCTTCTTCTTTTCTGAGGGCTACAAGGAAACGGCATTACTTTAAATAATTACACATCTGTTTCTGGATAATGAGGGAGTCCGTTTATCCCTGGGTGTATTTTTAAGGGGGCATCTCTTCTCTTGTTGCTGGTGTGGGAATCTACTTCAACTGCTCCTAACCTTATTGGAAAAAAATTAAAAAGGTTTGCTTATACATTTGTGCTCTTATACTGTTTGTGCTTCTGTAGCTTTTAGTTTATGTGCAGGGATGAAGAAAAAAAATACTAAATGGAAGAGTCATCAAGGTTTTTTTTGTTTTGTATGGTCAGTTATCGAAGTGTCAAAGTTCGTCACAGGCTGTCTTTCCCTTTACCGGGAAAAAGAAGAAGAAACCTCTGAGGCATTACAAAAGATGGAAGCCATGTTACTAGATGTCAAACTGGTAGAAGGACAGAATTAAATAGTATTAATTCTGCAGATGAATTAAGGACGGTATGATTATAAAAACATTATAAAACATCAGCCTGTCGGTCACGAGACTCATGGACGTCCAGCAGCCGACAAGAGACTTAAAATTAGATTTTTACAAAAGTGTTTTTAGTGAAAAGTGCAGCTTGATTTATTAAAATCTAAAATCAGAAATTATTATTATATTATTACAGACAGTGTTTATTTGTATGCTGCCTCATAGAGAAGCAGGAGAGATTAAGTGATGCCTTACAGGTGTGTGTGTGTGTGTATTTACAGTATGTCCTCTGTGTAATGAACGTTTTATATAAAGGCTGTATTTATGAAAACAGGATCCAGCCCTGCTGTACTTTTTACATCAGTAATACAGCTCATACTGACCCTCAATACAACACAGGACGACAATAACCGCAGACAATCCACGGCACCATGCATATGAACATATACAAGGTTTGTGTATTTTGTCTCTTGTAAATGTTGATTGTGTTAACATTGTGTTAGAGGTCAGCGCTGTGACAAGCAGCCGCACTTTTATTTTTAATGATTTACAAAAAAATCGATCTATTAGTGAAGAAATGAGAATCAGATGAAAGAAGTAAAGACAAACTCAAGAAAAAAGAAAAGAGACAAAAAAGGAGAAGAAGGAATAAAGAAAAGACATGAGAGAGAAAAGAAAAAAGGGGCACGAGACACAAGATACAAGGAAATGAGAATTAAAGAAATTAAAATAAAGTAAAAAGCGATGGTGTAGAAAAAGAAGAAATAAGATAGAAAAAAGAAGAGAGTGAGAAAACATAAGAAAGAATTGATTTCTAGTAAAAAATGTTTTTACACTGGATGATCTGCAGTGTTTTGGAGTTAATCGGGTCATGCTGTATGTAGATTAAAACATTAACGTGCAGTAAAAAATATTAACATGTGCAGTGACACACGGGCAGTTCAGTACTAAAAGGTTAAGTGTTTCTTAAACCCTGATCTCGACCTGTGTGTGTGTGTGTGTGTGTGTGTGTGCGTGCGCGCGTGTGCGTGTGTGGGCGCTGCATGCATGTGCTTACATACACTGTGTTTGTATAAGTGTGTCCACATAATGTATATTATGTTCCCTGGTCAACATGCCTGACATGTTGAATAGTGTATATACCAACTGACCTTGCATGACCTCTGTGTGTGTGTGTGTGTGTGTGTGTGTGTGTGTGTGTGTGTGTGTGTGTGTGTGTGTCACGTCTTGTATGTACTATGTTCCTGGCAAGCTGAACTGCTTGTACACACATCACCCCCCCGACAACGAGTGCGTGTGGTGTGTGTGTCTTTATTGACGTCAGTTGTATCCACAGTGCCAACGTGGCATTGTCCAGTCCATTTAGGAAACACCAGTCACAACTGCAGCACGACACACACACACACACACACACACACACACACACTCCTCTCTGCAGAACATACTAGAAGCCTGTCTTCTTCTACTGCCACTGTCTCGTCTTCTACTGCTTTTGATGTTAGAAATGTCCCTTTATTTTTTTATTCTTTTTTTTTTGGCCCATTATTTTACTGAAAACTACAGTTACCAGGTCCAGGACCAGGATATTAAAAATTATGAATCCAAAACCCCCCAGTGCAAACCCATGTCCCCTAGGAAACTAACTAGCCATCAAAATATGAGTGAAGTGTTCTATTATTTTCATTTTTCACATCTTATTTATTTATTTAATGGTCAAATTATTTTTTTCAGTAAATGTTATATCTTTACATGATGATCCAAAGCCCTCTCCACACCTTCAAGATATGGTTCTAGTGGAAATAGTAACTTTTTTTTGCTAGAAACAGTCACATTTAACTATGTTGAGTCAGAAAAGACCAGAGTCAGCCTTTAAAATCCCATCATGTATAATCCATGGGTCATTCTAAAGTGTCTCTCTTCCTTAGGTTGCCAATTCCCAGAAACAACAACAGGACATCACCTCAATGTCTTCAGAGGAAACTACGGCTCCGACACTTCCTGTAACTGCAGAGTTTACTCTTATCACTCATACAGTAGACCAGACCAAATCAGATCACACACACACAGCCGTCGTTGTGAGTGGGTTCGCTTCCATTTTCTGTTGTGTTTATCAGAGTAACTGATGGAAAGACTTATCACGGTTAAAGACCGACAAGAAATGTTGATATATTTCCGTCATCAACAAACCTGAGCCGCTAAAAAACATCTCAAATCAGACAGGACAATTAAAGCTACTGTACTTCTGGGTTTCACACCAGAATACCTCATCTGTAGGGAAACAGATACAGATACAGCAGAAATCCTGTAACAATTCTGAAGTGGAAGGGAGCGTGTGCCTCTTCACAGAACCGATCCAAAACAGACCTGTGGAAACCGATCCTGAACCCAACGTGCACACGTTAACCACGTTTATTTTTTTATAGAAAGAAGACAGAAACCAGAAGAGACCCAAAGCCAGTCAGACCCGGATAACTGAGTGGATCCACGAAGACATCTACTACAACAATCTTAGAAATATTGTTTTCTCTTTTACAACAGATCATAACCGTTTTCACCCAGTTTCACCACAGTTGTGCCTTTGAGGCACCACGTCCTGATCAACGAGTTTAGACTGAGCTGCGAGTTAGACCAAAGGCGTGGGTTTGAGCAAGTCACTGACGGTGCGAACGTGGGGTCATGCTTCAAATGTAGCAAGTTAGGAGTAAGTACGATTTCCAAAATCTCCCATCCCATTCTGTTACCAAGTATTAATTACGCAGCAATGATATGAGCAATCCACCCTCTCATTTCAACAACGCAAGGCTGAGCTATTCTCACCTTAACTTCTTAAACGCAACATACTAAAGTTCAAATTCAATCTGTAAAAACATCAAAATGGGCTACTTCACTGTCTACTGCTGCTTTGAAATGTACCAAAAGTGATGCCGATGCCAACTCATCATTTCCAAAGGAACAGTTTAGAGTTTGATTCTCACCCTCGTCGTTGATGAAGTCCTTCAGGGAGGTCCAGGTCTTGTTGTTGCAGTAGAAGGAGGTGTTGGCCGGCAGGCTGTCGTTGACGCAGTGCGCCGGGCTGCGGACGCATTTCTGCCGCAGGTTTCCCATGAAGAGCTGCAGGCCGATGAGGGCGAAGACGCTCAGACAGAAGACGGTGAGAATCATCACGTCGGCAAGCTTCTTCACCGACTGGATCAGAGCGCCGACGATGGTCTTCAGGCCTGCCAGACCACCGGGGACGTAAGGACGCACATAGGATTAATATTTAGATAAATGTTACTGTGGCTATGAACCCTCATTTAGACCAATTACAGAAAGAGCTAGCTCAAAATCAGTCTTTATCAAAATAAATAATTCTATTAAAATTAAAGACAACAGCTAGTTTAAATAAAGGGTCACATACAGTATGTATATGCATGTTGAACTACTTGGACGGATCAGGGACCTAAAGATGGCAGCCACCTCGACTCAAATCTTTATCAAATCTTCCCAAAGCCTCTTCCCAAAATGCAAAATATTTCACTCCAAACTGGAGTTAAAGCAAAAAATTAGAAAAGACACAAATGTTTGAAAAAAACTTGAAGACACCAGTATTTTTACTGTTTTTTTTTTTCTTTTAAAGCAATGTCTATTCAATGCCCTTTGGAGTCAAACTAAAGGGCAGCCATCTTTATGCACCATAGTTACTTAGAGGAAATAAATAACAAAATAAAATAAATTAAATGAAAAAGAAGAGTTGTTTTACAGCCAATAGAAATATAACTGCTGTTAGGTGAAAATCTCTTCTTGCCACATGTGGTTAAGAGATTCATCCGAGTTTTATTCCATTTCTGTTCATTTGTGACATTTTTTTTTTTTTTTGGAAATTTTGGTTTTCATCTGACAGCAGCTTTAAGTTTTTCAAAAATGTTGCCACTGTGGAAAAAAGTCACCGTCATCATCACCAACCAAATGAAGCAAAACAGACCACAAACTCCACTTTAACATTCAGATATAAACACACACACACACGAACATGAACAAATGGTAAAAACAGCAGGAACAAAACACACTCAGAACACAAAGGGTGCAGACAAGTCGACTGTCCTCAGCAGATCTTACCAAATCAAAGAAACCAGTTTCTCTTTCTTTTTTTTTTTTATCTCTTGAAAGCACTTTTTTGTTTTAGTTCATTCAGTAGAAACAGACACTACACAATTTCAATTTGCATCCAAAATGTCCCTCATTGTTCTTTCTTTCTTCATGGAAGCGTCTGTAAGCTAATGAATGACTAGTGTGATTATTTGTAGTTACGGCTGCAGTTATGGCATGCGTTCAACATGTTGCTACCACTGCGATACAGTTATAACATGTATTAGACACTGTTATAACAAGGCCATTACTATGGCATGAAAATGTTTTAATCACATGTTTTAAAGACATGTTAATAACGCAGTTGGCACTGCATGCTAACATGCACAGTGGAGCATCCAGAGGCTAGCCAGCAACAGGTTTAGTTCCACAGTTTGAATTGTAATATTTGTCTCACTGTGGAACAAAAAGGATTGGTCATTCAAAGTTATAATCTATGATACAAATGTATACTTAAATCACAGGACTGAGTCGCTCTCAAATTCAGTGACAGGTCTTTAACAAACAGATCTGCATGTAGGATTGGGTTCCATTTTGGACCGGGTTCCTGATTCACTACGATCAAACCTTTTGTCTTTTCCTCTTTATTAGCAACGAGCAATGTGATAATTATTAATAACAACTAATTACTCATTAGCAGGGTTCCTATTTTTAGTCAGCACTGTTGCTGTCAGCGGTTGAAATGACAAAAGTCACCAGCGGCAGATTATATCAGCTGTAGCTAGTTAGCGTTAATTCTGAAAGTAGCTCGATCGAAGAGCGGGATTAAACATGGCTGTTGTCTGTAAGTGGGAGTTTGTACTTGGCTAAGATCGTTTGTAAAAGGAAGAAGCACCGCTCTGTAACACCACCCTACGGTCGTGAGTGGACTCTTCTCTACAGAAACGATCTAGCCGATCGCTTCACGTATTTCTGAGAGACAATCTCCCACTTAAACTTTCATTCGTATCATATTATAATTAATCAAGTTAATTGTTCTATATCAGGACATGCCGTATTTGAATCAAGTTGTGCCCAAGTGAGTAAAGCTAATTGGATTTAATAAGGAATCATTAAGGGTCCTGATTTGATAAAATGCTATTGAACCAGTGTCTTATTTATTTACGATAGTCATGTTTTCTGACGCTGTTAAAACTGTGTTTATGTCAGTAATGTTTGGAAACAGCAGTGAAACGGGCCTATATTTTAAATTACATTTAAATTACATTAATACAAACTCAATCATGCATGTGAATTTAGCTTCATTTTAAAATGGTCAAAACATTAGAGTGAGCCTTTCATTAAGCATCACACGTGTATCATTGCTTGACTCACTGTCAAGAGTTGATTGTGTAAAGTTGCTGTTTGCTAAGCCTCTGATGTCCACTCACAACCAATTATCAGGAAGACTTCAGAGCTTCTTTCTGCATACTACCTACAGGAACGTGTACTTTATCAAAGTATATGTCAAAGAGTAGATAGTATAGTATTCAGTAGGTAGTATGCAGGATGAGATTTCAAACACAGCCACTGATTAAGAGCTTCCAGCAGGCTCCGGCCGGGAGGGGTGCGTTGGATATTCACTCCCCCGCGTTCGCTTCCTCACCTGGGATGACAGAGATGGTTTTGAGCGCTCGCAGCACCCTGAACGTCCTTAAGGCTGACACATTACCCAGGTCCACAAACTCAGTCACATATCTGCAACAAGCCGGGAGACAGAAGCACAAAAACAGACACACACAGAAGGGTATGACCACACTGAGCAACAACGAGCCGACACAGAGGGACAGAAAAACGGAGAGACAGAGAGAGAGACAGAGAGATACAGTAGAGATAGGCCAGGTTGGACGGCTACAGTGGAGGTTCAAGACAGAGACGTCGACTATTAAGAAGGAGAAATCAGACGATCAAAGCTGCTCACATGGATAAAAACTGGAGACAAACTCAACTCCGTCTCAGACCTTCAGATTCTGATGAAGACTTCCAATCTCATCAATAACATCAAAACCTATTTCTTTAGTTTAGTAGCTAATATAATGTGTGTGTTTAGTGTCAACTCAAATATATTGTTGGGTGCGAGTTAGGGCTGCAATTGGCGATCGTTTTCATTATCAATTATTGCAAAATTAGTTCCAGTTGAACTGCAAATGTACTTGTCATTTCAACCATGAAAAAACAAATGAACAAATGAAATCTAGTTTCCTCTAGGACGAGCATATAAATCTTTATTAATCCATTAATTCTTTGGTCTATTGTCATAAAACAATGGTCTATTGTCACAAGTTCCCAGAGCCCGAGCTGACGACTATATGGCACGTATGCTTAAAAAAATAAATAAATAAATAAATAAATATATAATATATATATATATATATATATATATATATATATATATATATATATATATATATATATATATATATATATATATATATATATATTTATAATATTTATTTTTTTTTTTTTTAATTTATTTATATATATATATATATATATTTTTGCTGATTCATTTTCTGTCAATCAACTAATCAATTAATCTAATTAAACTTTTTAGCTTTAGAGTGAGTGGTCACTAGATTGAACAGAGGTGTTTATCAGCATGTCCATATTTCAATTACTATCAATGACCACTGGATGCTAAAAGATACTGCTAGTCCAGATTCAGAGCATTGATAACTGGAAAATAGAGAGAAAATAGAGAAGGTCAAACTTAACTTTTTGCAAATCAAGAGATAGATAGAGATATAGATAGAGATATAGATATAGATAGATATATATATATATATATATATTTAGCTTACCGCAACAGAACACTTTATTCATGCTAACATTACTTGCATACCTCCACAACTTGGTCTGGTTACAATCTGGTTAGCAAATACATACGGTATCTATATCTATGTATCCATCTTGTGAACTAATCAATAAGTTATGTCAATGCAGTAAAACTGCACCAACAGTATCTTTTAGTAGCCGTAACGTTAAATGTGATTGATAAGGAAAAATCTCCATTTCTTTTGAAGGCTAATTTAATCCAACAGAGTAACTTTAAGTGAAGTTAATTTATTAGCTTAGCTGTTACCTTCACATTTTATCCAACTGTTGACTGGTAAACTGGCTTTTAAAAAAGTACTTGTTTGGTTAATCTGTCAGGATTAATAATAACTATTGTTTGTTTATCATCCAATCTGCTAATTAGCAAAGTTAAGCTACAAAGTTATGCTATATATAAAAAGGCACTTTGAAGATGGTTAACATGTACATGCGTGATATGTACCGTCAACGTTAACCGTAACACCCGATGTTTTTATTCCATCTCCAAATCTTAAAACAAACTATGGGCAGGTAGCTAAAAAGTGTAGCTACCTGTCACATTGTTTACTGAAAGTTGTCTGTCATAGCAACAGTAACCGGGGGTGGTGCTTAGGATAAGCCAATTACTCACCTTCACAGCAGTAGCTGAAGATGGCGCGAATCCCGAGAAGGCATTGAAGAGTTTATAGAAACACTGAGAATATTAGCTAGTTACTCGAATAAACTCCTGGCAGCGTTGCGTTGCTGCCATTGATTCCAAATCAAACATCATGTATTCAGCTTTTACATATCTGACTTTTCCTTCTTTACTGTGTCGTCTGTTCAGATCAGGCGATTACACCGGTGACCCCTGATTGGGCAGAGAGTGGGAAGTGGGCGGGGGGGACTGGTGCTGCAAGACACGGCAGACATGGGACGAACAAGAGAGGACGTTCACGATGACGTTACGATGACGAGTGTTTGTTTTTTCTGTCCCTTGTCGCCCCCTGGTGGTGGTGAGGCCTTACCTGGGATGACTGAGATAGTTTTCAGGGCTCTCAGCACTCTAAAGGTTCGCAGCGCCTGCAGGTTCCCTACTTTGATAAACTCTGTTAACAGCCTGTAGGGGGCAGTGTGGTGGTTGTCAACATACAACAAAAGAAGAAAAACATAACAAAGTCTGAAAATACTGTGGTGATGATTTAAAAGTACAACCCTGATTTGTTAAAGCACCAATTTCCAAAAATGTTTGAACTGCTGTGAACTGTGATCAACTTTAAAACATCAACAGAGAGCGGTCAGCTAATCTGGGGGTGCCCTCGGGTGCTTTTATACAATCGGAGTGTATTTTTACAGATGTGGAAAGGAAAAAAGATAAAATCAAATGTAAGTTTGTATTTTTCACCATAGTTTCCTATATTTAAATATCTGTAATCCTATGCAGGGCATTAACATTGTGATGATGAATATTTGTGTGTGTATAAATTTGTTTTGCTTTTTCACCGTCTTATTTAATTATATTAAGTGACTATTTGAATCATAATGGAAAGTACAGAAACATCTAACACTATGAAAATAAATTTCACTCATAATTATGACATACTTATAATCAGTTCTTGAATTTGGCAGGTACTCAGAGTCCCGGCACGTCAGTTTTCAGCCCATGTGAATATTTCTTACTGTATACCGTATCCGTCTGGTGAAAGCCGGTACGCACCAGACTAAAAACTGAACCAAGCGCAATGTAAACAGCTCTGAAAATGTCTTTGTTTAAATGGTTTCAAAATGCCAAAAAGGAGGAAACTCCAACAACTAAAGAAAGTTCTTCATTGAACTCAGCTGCTGTACTTTAGCAGCTGCCCCATTCCTAGCTTCCTAACTCGCTTCAGTACAAAATCATTGCAAGGCTACGGGAAACCCCGTTTCCTAGAAATTCTGTTTATATACTTTTAATTTGTTTTGCCAAAAGCAGTTTTGAGGAAACGTAATTGCTGGCTGGATCACGTCACTGGCAACGTTTTTTCCAGTCAAGGAAGAGCTGCGTTCCTGCAGGGTGGTTAAAGGTGGAACGATAATGTAAGATGACAATTCATTTACCATCACAGCTGCAAACAAGTCCTCGACAAATAGTATGGCCTTGTCTTTAGTGGCAGTCTTTTTGATAATTAAGATTTTTAAATTGGTTTTGTTGCAAAAAAAATAAATAAATAATTGTGTGCACAGGACAACATCAAAAACTGGTATCCTTTCAAGATCCAATTGTGAGGGAAATTTACTGCATTTCATTATTTAAAAACTAATTACTTGAAGGTTTATGTATGCATACAGAAATCTTAAAATGTCACATGATGTACAATAGTGACATCAGATTGTGTTTTTAAGATAAAATCCAACCAGCCATGTAGCTGCTGGTTCAGTGACCAGGCACCTTCATATGTTAACTGGAGAAAATACTGAGAAATCTGTTAAATTCAAACTTGACTGAAGCCAAAAAGAAATCCATAACAATAGTAATAATTTCCATCAGCAAACGGTGTATAAAGAGGTAAACTGTGATAACCGGTTTGTACGCAGCCGGGCTGTGAAGGTCCCACTTCTCTCCCCTTTAGATCACATCAGACGAGGCCACGAGAGGCGCCAAGCGGCGCGGTGGCCATTTTGGGCCCCCGGTTAGATTGAGTCATCTGATCCCGAGCTGCTAACAGCCCTCCATTACAGCTCATATTTCACCGGCGGTGACTGGCAGGCTGATTGAATTACAGTGGAGGCGTGGGGCCAGCCAGAACAGGCCATTTAGATGCAGGTAGAGGTGACCAGTAGATAGAACCAGTGACGGCAGAGACACTTCACACTGGAGAGGCCGAAGGATCAGCTCTGCTCTGATGGTAATGGGCCCATAGTGTGTTACATATCAATACAGTATGTATAATGATACACTGACAAGTTTTCCAGCTGCTAGGCCTCCGTACAAAATGAAAACTGGAAGCTGGAAAGGGAAAATCTAAATGCACCTTGTAAAATTATGATCTTTCCCAGAAGTCCTCCGAGGTGTTGTAGGTGGGAGCACACATATTTGCATCAGTGGTCTAACTTATTGTTATCAATAGAAAACACCACTGTGACTACTTCCACCATCTTAGAGCAAAAACTGCTTCATTTCGCTTTGCTACAGACTGAATATGCATTATTCACACATGTTTAATTGCTGGATTGTTTGTCTTTATTTGCCGAAAACAGAAAGCGTACCAACTGCGCAGACGTTAGCTGTAGCTAGCTAGCAACAAATGCATCAACCAGGTGCGTTACGTTATTTCCTTTCAGTCTCTTTCTAATTTTCCTGTCTCCAAATGTGCACTAATTGGATTCATAATCATCACAATTCCTCAGAATATAAGCGCAAATAGTTTTGCTGAAGTGGGTGAACTGGCATCCACTCGTGTCTTTGCACTGACTTTATGCAACTGCGTCGCCTCTAAAATTTGCTTCGTATGAAATCTGACTGGACCGTCGGCGCGCTCTCTCTTTTTGTGCGGTAAAGCAGCGGATTTCCCTCCATTGGAAAATTGGAAATTGGAAGAGTAAGAGTTGATGACAGCTGATGTTCTGCTCGATTAGGGTCCCATGTCTTTATAGTAATGTGTTTTAATTAACAGTGATGATTTATTGATGATTTTATTACGCTAAGAAGATATAAAATGTTGCACCTTTAATGCTGTGAAAATGGCTGACGAGTCTGCGGCTGCCGGTCTGGTGATGGCAGCCATTAACATGTCATTACACCAGCAATATCAGTAACACAGGGGCGGATAGAGTGTGTGTGTGTGTGTGTCTGTGTGTGTGTGGAGGGGAGGGTGATGGACTCTGTTACCATGGGAATCCTGACTCAGTGGGAGGGGAGGACAGCATCCATCAGACATTTAGTGTGTGTGTGTGTGTGTGTGTGTGTGTGTGTGAGATTGTGTCTATTTACCGACCATCACTCTGGTTTTAATAAAGCCGGGCAACAGAGGGGTGATGTGTCAGGGGCGGAGTGTGTGTATGTGTTTGCAGATGTAAAAAATGTGTGTGTCCACTATCATGGTATTTTTTTGTGTATATGACCACACATTCACTTAACATGTTCTCCATCCTTGGTGGATGGGTGGGGGTGTGTGTGTGTATATAAAGAGGTGACTTATGTATCCCTGTCCTCTTAAAGATCCATCTGACCGCAGGATGGCCCTCAGTTCAAGGACACACACCTACTGACATTGTGTGTGTGTGTGTGTGTGTGTGTGTGTGTGTGTCACTCCGAGGCCAAACTGGAGATCAACACTTTGTCACCGAACGACAGTCAAACAGATGGCAGACGAAGGAGCAGGTGGAATATTAAAAGTATTTTAAAACAAAACTGTGCTGTCGTTTACTTTTTTAGCGTGCCCACGTTCCTCGAAACTGCCTCAAAGACTCAATTTCCCAGAATGCCTTTCCACAGTCACTAGAAGAGGGCTGTGAATTTGTTATTTTCAGTCAAGGTCACAATGTAGATAGTGGAACCTTTAAATGGAGAAGAGTCGCCAGATTCATAAGTTGATGAGTTGTAACTTAACGCTAATATTTCTAAACACGACAGAGTTTATGGAAGTTGATTTTGACGTAGATTGTGAGAGTTGTAACTTGGTGATTTTTTTTTTTTTTAGATATTTAAAGTGACCGCCAACAGACAAGGAGGAGTACTGAGCCTGGTAGGTGTCACAGGAACACATTTAGATAAATTAGTAAATTGCGTGCTAAATATACTTATTTCCTTCTCTCAATTTAGTAATTAATGCCTTCAAATGAATGAATAATTGGTGCTCGTGGACTACTAAATCAAACCCTCCAATTACTTAATTTAGTCCCTCAAATTAACAGCTTCATTCATTTGTCTGTATTGTCTCCACAATCTCACTGCAGGCCTCTTAAATCTGATAGATGTATCTCATTAACATCACACATGTTCTGTGGGCATTAAGTTAATAACTTCAGGAAATCTGCAGTATCATCTAAGTTTTTATGGCAGGAAATATAGCTAATCTTTAACCTCATAAATTATGTCCAGGGGAAGTTAGAAATAACAAAGTTGGGTTTTTTAAAACCAAATCTAAAGTGCAAGATCAACATAAACGGGGATTAAACTAAAGTGGAGGGGATAAGGACGAATAGTATGAAGCGGTTACTGTAATGCCGTCATCTTGAAGGGATTTCTCTCTCCAGCTCTCTTTTTTCATTTGTGATGCAACTATTTTTTCCCTTTTCATGTAAAACCCTATGAAAGTCTTCCAGGAGAGACTGTCTGAAAATGTGACGGCTGGCTTTTCACTTCACCTTCAGCTGTGGCCGTTGGGAACACGTATAAACATTTTTTATTTCCAACACAGTCGGACGACTCGTCTTACTAACTCGTCTTCTATTTGAGCGTAACTCGACTCTTTAGGTTAGGAAAAGATGGTGATCTTGGTTATTATCGAAAAAGGCAACGCTCATTTGAAACAAGACAGGACATGTCTTGTGTTTAACCAAAACCGCCATCTTTGCCTAACTCAAGGCAAACCACCTGCGGGACGCAGCATGTGAACCCCGGACTCTGGCGTCTCTCTGAACGCCACCTGCCTACGACTCCTCTACGGTGCAGGAAAGTCGCACTTCCAGGACTGGAAAAAACATTGCCAGTGAACATAATCCAGGCAGCAATTACGTTCCCTCCGAAATATATTTGGAAAAGCAAATTATTAGTATCTAAATGTATCTTGCTATCATCTTGCTGACAGGCTTTCCCATGAAGCTGCTGGGAATATCTGGATGAAAAGTCTCGGCGTCTTTGTTTGGCCGGTTATCCACAGAGAGGAAACGGACTGCGACCTCCTGAACGCAGACAGAATGTAAAGTACATCACCAGCAGATGTATGTTTTAAGAGCTAACAGTTTTAATGGTGAATTTGTCCTTTAAGTGAAGCCATTTTTCCCTCCGAGGTATTTCGCGGCAGGTCGTCAGGATCGTATTACGCCACTCTGCAGACACGGAGTCCCACCATCCGAGGGCACCTTCATCAGGACGCTTCCATTTACTGGGCGGCCGCGGTGGAGGTGACACCGCTTCATTACACCGCGCGCTAACCTCAGAACAGAGCGCAGGGGTCAACCATCGATCCGATCGGGTCATTCTGATCGTTTGTCTTCCCGGCGGCATCCCTCACCGCACGCCTCCCACTCCTCAGCTCTCTGATTGATCACCGCCTGATCGCTAACCAAACCAAACCGCAGCAATCTTCCATCAGTAAGTCAATTACCAAAGTGGACAGGTCACGCTCTTTTTCTTTCTGAAACAAAACGACCGGCTGCCGCGTGCAGAGTGGGCGTCTTCAGAGGAAAGAGAGACTGCAGTTTGTGTCTTTTTTCTGGCTTGATTTGACGGTTTGACAGTCATTTTTGTGCCGAGCGAGTTTAGACAGTCTTGGACTTCTCAAACCTGTAATTTGGAAAATGCATGGGTGTCACTGAGAAAACCACTTTTCTCTTTTTTTCTACAAAAACACTGAGTAAAGTCGTCTTATTCATCGAGTGTATCATCCAGCCCGCAAATCATTCACTTGTCCCACTTTAGGCCTGTTGTCTTTTTTACTGTGTTTCTTGTTTCCACACTGGCTTGGTTTGTTTGGGGTTTTTAGTGATTTTAGTTTGATTTTCCTGTTTTCCCCATTTAAAGGAATTGAACACAAACATATTTTTACGATATATTCAGCTCTCCTCGGTTATCTATCGGATACTTTACTTAAAATGTTTGTTTTCCCCTCATAAAGTATGTGTGTGTGTATATATATATATATATATATATATATATATATATATATATATATATATATATATATATATATATATATATATATATATATATATATATATATATATATATATATATATATATATTTATTTTTTATTTTTTTTTTTTTTTTTTTTTTTTTTTTAACTCATGAAAGGCCGTTTTAAAAAGGGAATGACAGAATTGTGTAACCATTCAACTGAAGTTAATAATCGGCAAAACCAAGCAGGACAGCAGCAAGTGTTGCATCACAGTGTGTCATTAAAGGACCATTCTGGTGTATTTATGTTTTTAAACCTGGCAACTACAAGTCATTTTTACTCTACATTCCTTGCAACAATTTTCCAGATCATACCATCAAGTTGTTTACTGCAGAGAGATAATCCATCTCGTAAAAAAATCTATGTAAATTACTTTATAGGAGCAGGCATGAGTAGGATTGCATTGGTGAGCTAAACAGTCAGAAATACAAACATGACCTTTTTAAAGAGGACAAAATTTATCTGGTTTTTACTCGTTAGAAATTGTCTGATTAAAGATTGTATCCACAAAATGAATAGTTAATAGTAGCGGTCATGATTCTGCCCTTATTTTGTGACTATTAGGATAATTGTATTAGAGCAGGTGTGTGATCATTAAGGTTATTAAAGTCATTGTGGAAAGGAATCCCAAAATTGAAAAGAAACAATTTTTCTTTATCACCAGCTGACAAACAGCCCCAGGAGAGGTTGTGTTTTTAAATGGAGGGTCAAACAACCACCCATCCTACATCACCAACCCCCCAGATCCCTCCGACCACACAGGGCAGCCTGCGGTGTGATGGGATTTAGTTCAAGGGGAGCAGAGGTCAGCGGGTAGAGCAAGGCACTAACACTGCCAGGGTCCAGAGTTCAAATCCCACCGAGGTCTCCGTCACATGAGCTCACAGTCCTGATGGTGCTTTAGCTCCAATCAGTTACCAGAAATAACGGGAATCGCTGCTGTCGCTGCCAACTGTATTTTATTTTACTAAAGTTGAAAGATGACACAGATGCTTTGTAGTATTTTGGACAAACTTGAGATTTGCAGTGAATGTCCAAAATATTAGAAACACCTCCTGTTTGCAAAATGGACACTGGTGAGGTGAATCCAGTGAAAAGCCATTAAACTGAATTGATTTTCCTCATTGGATCACAATTAAGACAAGACAAAAGTTGCAATGAAACCTGTAAAACGAGTCCTAAATAAAGTTTTAATGCAGACAAGCATGTAAGAAGCATTTAGATCCTTTACTCAAGTAAAAGTACCAATACAACAATATAAAAATACTCCATTACATGTAAACGTTGTGCATTCAAGATGTTACTTGAGTAAAAGTACAGAAATATTAGCAGCAAAATGTAAATGTAGCTCTTTTAAAATGTTATATTATTATATTGGATAATGAGGTAGTTTAATCTATGATAATGCAACATATTTTATGACGCCATCATATGTTTTGGGTGAAAATTGTGTAGTGCAAGTGTAACAGTCAAATTCAAGCAGTGGATGAAAAAGGACAATGTTTTGTTCTGAAATATACGGCAGTGGAAGTAAAAAATGGCATCAAATGGAAGCACAAGTTTCAAAATTGTACTAAAGTGCAACACTTCAGTAAATATACTTAGTCACTTTCCACCACTGTAGACAAGAAACATGGATTCTCAGCAGCATCACGGCAGACTTATGCTTATTAAGTTGATGCTGCGGCCTGAAGTTTGTTTTTTCTTTCTTTTTTGGGTCCAGACATTTGGACTGACAGCACAATGAGAAAAGTTCTGTAGTTAGAGAGCAGAGTTTCTCCTTACTTTGCAAATGTGTCTGAATTTAACAAATACATTTTTGCTTAGCTGCACAAACTGACTTAAAAACCATACATTTTCAAGTTTATGTACCTCAACTGCAGAGACAGGCTTGTATTAGTCATTATTTTTAATTCCACAGCCCTAATCCCTTCAGTACAACAGAGTCATGTCAAACTCACCACCCTGCCGCTCTGAGTTTGAACTCGCTCACTGATTAATTCCTTCCATTTCTACTTTGCAGAGATGTTTCACATTAAAAGCCTTCCAGCAGCTGAAATTGCATAATCACTCCCCTTTCCCGGTGGGCTTTTAATGTGAAACATGTACAGGAAGTGTTGATTGTACTGTAGCATGACTCCAAATGAAACTACGGTAAGATAGAATATATTGGAATAAGACGAGATGCTTGTACTTATTCAAATGGAAAAGAATTAATTCTGAAACACAAAAAAAATATCTATACCAAGTCATTAACGCGTCTTCTATTAACATTTTCTACTTCCATCACTCCCAACCCTGCCTTTGTTGTTCCTTTTTAAAGTGTGTATGGGTTCTCTTTCTATTTTCACTCTTTATTCGTTTTGCTTTTCCCTTGATTCGTGTCATTTGAAAAGAAGTTGGATTTTATTTATGTAAGAATTTGCAGTATTTAGACTGTTTTTCAGTCCCAGTTTTAGTTGGACTTTGGATTTAATTCTTTTGGATACGAGGATGCATCGCTGCGAGTAAAGATTTGTCTTTTCATCCCACCGCACTTTTATAACAACATTGGTCAACACAGCGCGTTAACTGGAAACAGAGGAAGAAATAGCTCGAGAACGGACAGAATTGAAGCGTTACAGCAGAAAAACGACGCTCTTGTTTTTAGTGGGGAGTGGAGGCTGTACAGCTAACATCATATATTAGCAATATGCTAAATATCTCATGCTAGTGGCTAATTATGTTCAGCTTTATAGCTGATTATTATCTGTTATAAACAGATGTAAACAACGTTGTACTAACAAACCTGGTGAGTGAATCTGAAGGCTGATATTTCACCCAGCACACGTCGTCAGTTTGGGTTTAATATGATCACGATTAGTTGTTTACATTTAGAAACAGCTTATAAAGATGTTCTCATCTTTAATCACAATAATGGAGGAAACTCTCTAAAAGCTGTTTTTCTATGATAATGTGAATACGGCATTACCTTGCGTTTCTTTGGCCGCTGCGCTCTACAAAACAGGACACCCCCCCTGTAGTGGTCTCATTGAAGTGAATGAGAAGCTTACACTTTTTAATGCAGGTCTATTGCTGGAGTTAGGAGCCATACAGGTATCAGTGAGGCTGCTAACATACTTGTGCTGCTGTGTGTCTGCAGTTATTGGAAGTACGTAGAGTACGTTATTGGGAACAATGTAAGAATATTGTGTGTGTGTGTGTGTGTGTGTGTGTGTGTGTGTGTGTGTTTGACTCACGCCATGACGATGACGCTGAAGTCGAGCCAGTTCCAGGGGTCCCTCAGGAAGGTGAAGGGTCCCACACAGAAACCCCTCGCCAAGATCTTTATGAGAGACTCGAACGTATAGATACCTGTGAAGGTATACCTGAGAGAAAGAGAGAGAGAGAGAGAGAGAGAGAGAGAGCGAGAGAGCGAGAGAGAGAGAATGAAATGAAAAGAGAAAGGGAGGACATTAAGAGAAAGAGGAGTAAAAAGATGGTCAACAATGGAGAGGGAAGAGGACAGAGACAGGAAGGAATAAAGGCAGGAAGGAAGAGAACGAACGAGTAATGAGAGAATAGGAAAGGAGGAGGAAGAGAAGTGAAAGAGAAAAGAATGAGGAAAAGGAAGGAGGAGGGAGGAAAATGTTAGAAATGAAATGTTAAGGAAAGACAAAGGGCGAGAGGAGGAGGTGAAAAGGAGGAAGAAGAGAAGATGCGGGAGAGATGAAGGGCCAGAAAGGGTTGAGAAAGGGAGGAGAAAGGAGAGCAGAGCAAAGAGGAAAGGAGGGTGACGAGAGGAGGAGAGATGAAGAAAGAAAAGAGGAGAGAGAGACAAAAGAAAAAAGAGGAGTGGAAGAGAGAAGCAGGATGAATATTCATAAAATCAGCAGAGCCTCGACTCGCAGCCAAACATCCTTCACTTATTTATTTTGTCCCCAGAAACAAGTTTGACCCAACAGGGCGTCAACTCAACCGTACAAAGACAGACAGACAGACAGACAGACAGACAGACAGACAGACAGACAGACAGACAGACACGTCAGCAGCTGCAGGCCAGCGGTGAGATACCTTAAAGGGTCACTTCACCAAATCACAAAAACACACATTTTCACCAGGAACCCTTGTGCTGTCACGGTATCAATTGTTTAGTTTTTAGACAATTTAAACATTCTGCAACATCTTAAGATGATGGTGAACTATTTTCTACAAAGGAGTCCGTATAGTGCACAAACAGACACTATACTACAGTTAACTAAATCTGTTTTTCAACAGGAAAGATTTTTCTTTTCGGGCCTCCAAAAGACAGCATGTCTCTCAAAGTTTTAACAACTGGCAAATAAAGTAGAAACATGAGACACTGGAGGACGTCGTCATTGTAGGGATGCGTGGAAATGAGAGCAATGTGATCACAAATACAGAAACACTGAGTTTTTAAGTGGCTAAATGACTTGCTAATTTTCTCAGCCAACAGAGGAGCATGTGATCATTCGCTTCAGTGCTTCATAACCCAGAGGTCGGGAATAAATTATTTCTACACTAAAAATAACTCCAAAAAATCTGAATCTGAAAAGGATCGATGTTTCTTTGGGTTGTTTTTTTTCCCCCCAGACACGTGACAAGGAGAAGCAAGGAGAAGGCTCAATCCAAAAAGGTTGGGTCAATACACTAGATCACCAAGACAACAATGATAAACTACTGCTTTTCTTTTATTCCTTACTTCTATAAAGATGGAAATGCAGTTCGTGTTATATTTGTGTTGTAAACATGTTCAGGGTGAGCTTCATTATGTCTTTGCTGCTCTTACTGTATACATTTTGGACTCTGTCTTTGCTTAATGTCATCATCCTCCGACAGGGACAGAGAGACGGAAATCTGAGATTTTCAGCTGCTCGTCTCTGTATACACGAGTCTAAACGGCTCATTACGTCACTGACGCACCAGCAGACAGACGTTCAGTCAGAAACAAACAGTTCAGGTTGTAAACCCAACGAGCACGCAATGTTCAGCACAAGATCCGCGCATTGTGATTCTATGCCTCAGTAGAAGAACACGTTAAAACAGTATTTGAAGCTGTAAAATAAACATTTAGGTTTTGATTTTAAGTGATGTAAGTAGCAGTTAGAGACACAATCTCAACTTCAGTGTTGGTGCACGCTGCTGCAGCAACATTAGGTTGTTACACGTAACATTAAGTGTTTTCTGTCCAGTTAGACAGGCTGACCAGCACTGCACTCCCATCAAAATCTGTTCACACAGGCAAAATGGCATTAGTCTAAAAGCAAGCTTTACGTTTGACTTTGATTACCACAGTTTGTGCAGAATGATCAGCCAAATGTCTCCCTCCTGCCTCCTAAGCTCCTTCCTCTGGCCTGGATGCCATTACACCATCAGACCACAGTGTACTGGCATTTGCTGGCAACGCTACATTCAACAGACAGACAGTCTGTGGGAATCCCCTACCCTCCCAAAGTTGATTGAAGTTTGATTGAGGTGTACAACTGGTCAAAGACAGACAGGCAAACAGACAGACAGGTGTACTTACTCCAGGTATTTGGCCCAGTACGCCGGCTCGGACATGGCCATGAAGCAGCAGTTGGTCAGGATGGTGCACATGATGAACAAACTGAATAACGTGAGCAGGTTAAGGGAAAAGGAGGTTTCACATCATATTCACACCTGCAGTAACGCCACATACAGCACATGATAGAAAAAAAACCCAGATATCTATGTCATGTTTGATTATCTGTCTGTAAAAATAAGACTTCCACAGGTGGTGTTGTGTGGTAGCTGCACACCACTGCAGGAGCCCGGGATTCAATTCCAGTTACATTGCATGCATAAATTGGTTTAATAAGAAAATCACATTGAAAACATATTGTGGATCTTGCATAAGGATCATAATGCAACAGGTACAGCAGCCTCAACATTTTAATGGCTTTTTCCATGTGTCAATCAATGCCTGAATTCCATTCAGCAATTAAATAGAAATTTATATATATATATTTCCATTATCGTTCATAATAATTAAAAAAAAAATTTTAAACAGGGCCCTTCCAAGAAGTTTCCTCTGGCTGCGGGACTGGGGTGGTGACTCTGGTGGGTGAGATGGGGGACATTTTATGTGTGTCCAGGCAGCCCGTCCTCACACGCAGTGCGTCAAATATGGCAGCTTGATCGGTGGCCGTGCACTTCAAACCGTGACGCTGCAGGAAGAGCCCCTGCAGCGTGCTGTCAAAGTCAGGTGACGCAGTATAAAGAGCAAGAAAAGTCCGCGTAGGGAGGTGGTCGGGGCGGTTGGATGCGTCAAACACAGGACTTAAAGAGTCATAGTTGACCAAGCTGCCGTATTTGACGCGTTGGGAGTGAGACCATGTTGGTCCAGGAGCCTATTGTCTCATAATCAGTCTTGAATTTGGGATCGGGGGCAAAGAAATCGCTGACTGAGTACCACCTTCCACAAAGTGCTTTATATAATATAAATAAACAGTCAAGAAGAAGAAGTTTGACCTGCTATACCCTCAAATTTGTGAAATAGTTGTGACAGTTTGTTGGGACGCAGGTGGGCGGAGTTAAGCATAGAGAGTGCCAGAGAGAGAATTAAACAGTCAATTGAGTCTACTTTTCTGTGATTTACGGCTCTTAGTCGCTGGATAAGAGCACCAACTCAAATGGAAAATGGAAATGTCCTAGGTGTAATGTTGGCGATCGAGGAACTGAAGCTTTTATGACTTGTTCCCTCATTGTGAGTCTCTCTGGAGAGCGTCAGCTAAACGCCCGAAATGTAAATGTAAAAACATCTCTTTTTGCCACTGTGTGTGTGTGTGTGTGTGTGTGTGTGTGTACCGACTGCATGCCGAAGTGATTTTACATGTGCTTTTTTTAAATACCTTTCACTGATTTCCCATTAGGGCTAAATAAAGACGAAGTGAACTGAAAGGCTGTGCCAAGTTAGCATGTGTGTTTCACCGCTCCCCTCCTGATGCTCGCCACATTCAATACAGCAAATTAATATGCCATTAACAGCACCGATGGGAGAAAGGGCCCACTCTTGTCTAATCATCATATAATGGGAAGCAGTAACTTTCCAGACTGTCAGAAGGCAGCAATACATGTTAAATATCACCTTCACCTGCCATGTTCAGCACGCTACACGCCATGAGGTGGGAGAGACTTCGTGAGACCTCGCTCAGCTGTCAATCACAGCTATAAATGAATCATAATTATTGTAATTTGGCAGAAGGAACATACTCCCCGTGTGAAAGCGGCCCAAACTCCAGCTGAAACTTGTTTGAGCTGCAGGGTAACTGTTGATTGAGTGCCGACTGAAATGATGTTGCTGGAGCGTGGTGGCAGGCGGAGAGATAATATGGTTACAGATTGACAAACAACGCAAATGTCCCCCCACCGCCGCCGCAGAGCCAGGAGCTAATTATGCCGTAATGATAGCCCTGCTGTTATGCACCTCCCAGGCCACCGTACCGGTAATGTCATAATACCTCCCACATTTACAACGGGACCTACCTTCATCTCTTTCCTCTCTCTCTCTCTTACTTTTTCACTCCCTCCTCCTTTCCACATTTGTGTGTCTCCGTCACTCACTCTTTTTCTGAGCTTGCACGAGAAGCTCAAGGCTGGGACAGTAAAATACTTTTCTCATCCCAAATCAAAGCTAAAACAAAGCGGTTTTGTGTATAATAGGGCTGCAACTAACAAGGATTTTCATTATCGATTAATCTGCCAATTATTTTCTGAATTATTCTATTATTATTATTCAAAAGAGTTTGGTCTATAGAATTAAAAATTTGAAAATGAGTGAAAAACGCCTTGAGCCCGAGGTGACTGTTCTGGCAATCTTCTAATCACTTATTAGACGAATAGTTTTAACTCTGAAAGCCATCTAATTTTTGAATCAAACAAGAAGTGACATTTGGTTTTTGACTGTTTGTTATTGGTTGAATATTTGTGACTCACCAATCACATCTGTCATATGAGAGGGAGTCTGTCAGTCGCCTATTGCTTCTCCCCAAACGCACTCCTGAACACAACAATATTAACATAATGCTGATTCAGTGCTGACACAACCGTAACAACAATCAACAATAACACAATATATAAAACTTAATTAACATGACTGTCCAGGGTGCTGATTCTAGAGGTGTTCGGGTGTTTATCAGAAATTCGGCTCAGCAGTCTGTAATCAATCAATCATCATAATTAACTGAGGGCCTCATCATGTGCCTCTGTATATCCTGTTTGGCTGCGTGTTGGAGACGCTGGCGCCAAGCAAGACGTTCATCCGGCCTTTTGGTAACATAGTTAATATAGTTACAGTATAGCTGGTGAGTTAGTTGTTTCTGCCATTTTCTGGCTGGAGCTTTTCTTGATTTTGGGTTTTGCTTCTGCTAAATCAATATAAAGATTTAAAGACATAAATTACACAGCGTGTTTTCTGCACAACACCATTACAATAGCATAATGCCAAAACAACACCAATTCCAGTGCAACAATAAAACAATGGTAACACAATGCCAGCCCCAACATCACAGCAGCAACGCCATGCTAACGCAACGTTGACACAAGGCAACAACTCTGAAAACAGCTGTAGATTTAAGTCATAATAATGACGACTGGTTTGCACTTGACTTACAAGAGACTTGACTCCCTAAAAGCTTTAGCAAAAACCTTCCAGTCTCACGTTCTGACCTGGTCAAAACCTGTAACACACAAAATAAATAAGGCAGCTCCAGCAAGCCGCACATTGTCACACAACCCAGTTTTGAAAGCAAAATGTTCAAATATTTTGTCATTTTAATGGTCAGCATTCAGAAACATGACTTCAATTGGAGTTGGCTCACAGATACTTATGACCTGCCTTTGACTTCTTCTAAAGGACTCCTAAACTTGCTTTAATTTGAGACTTGAACAAATGTATTGATCCAATTTATTGTTCACATGATGCCTCTTGAAATGCATCGTCTCATTTTCAAGAGGGCCCTCGCTTTTACATTCATTGAAAATCGACTCGACTGACATCAGAAGACCTACAAACACATCGCTAAAGTGGTGCAATAACTGTGGTAACCTGGTGCGAACACAATTTTTCACAATGCTTTTTAAAGCCACCAGAGGTGACCTCACACCTCAAACAAACCCAACACAGCAGCTCAGCTCCGCCTCAGCAGCGAAGCAACAACATAAAGTCGGTGAATTACACCACTTCAACCCAGCAGCAGCAAAGCAGCACCGGAACAGCACAAACACAACTCTCACACACACACACACACACAACACGACACAGCTGGCGGCTGCAGTGCAGCTCTGAGGTGCTCCCTGAGCAATGCCTCATGGGACACCAAGTCTTACATGTGTCCTCCAGAACAAGGCCCTGTGGGAAATGTAGTCATACATTGTTTGTCAAAAACTGCAGGTTGCGTCGATACTGATCACTTGAGAGAGGAAACACACATTCTTCGTTGTCTAATAACAGGACTGTTTACGTGTGTGTGTGTGTGTGTGTGTGTGTGTGTGTGTGTGTGTGTGTGTGTGTGTGTGTGTGTGTGTGTGTGTGTCCACCTCACACCACAGCTTGTCATTGTGGCGCCAGCATGGTTGGGCATAAATCCAGAACACACTTGATCACACACACACACACTTATAAAAACACTCATACACACACACACACAAACAAACTCCACTTCACCGCCACAACTTGTACTCTTACAGCGACTCCCCCCCTCAACACACACTTGTTCTAATTTTTGTTTTGTCTCTCATTATAACACACACACACACACACACACACACACACCTAGCACATCAGCAGCGCCACACCTCCGTTGCCGACCTCTTCCCCCACTTATCCCCCTGACAACAGCAGTGTGTCCGCCGGCTCGACATCTCTCAACACCAGCAGCCGCTTCCCAAGGTAAAAATAGACGAGTGTGAGGTGAGGGGAGGGAGGGAGTGGTGTCGAGGGGAAGGCTGTTGAGTTTTGGGTGTGAAGTAATATCTGTCATGTTGGCTCGGCGTCTGGAGCCCGAAGCAGACGCCGGCGTGGAGCTGGAGTATGGCATGGGACGGGCGGCTGGCCAAAATCCCACAGCTGGAGCCTTTAGATTTCAGTTCATTATTTGTTTCAGAAAGTTTCAAAAAGACCACCATCGTGAAGGGAGTTTCTCTCATGGAAGTTAGAACTAAGTTGACAAAGAAGTTTCTTCAGCTAATTTCCTTTCAAACAGTGTAACTATTAGCACAGTAGGTGAGGCGACTTAACATTCAGAGGCATCATGATGTGTGGAGGAAATTACTTTTTTTTTTTTTTTTAAATATCCAAAAGTAATAGCACGAGTGTTGAGTTGAGAGTAAAACCTGCACGCTGACTCCAAACCAATCAAATCAAAATATTTTCAAACTGGAGAAAAGGTGCGTCCCATCTCAAAACAATACTTAGCAAATGTGCAACAATTCCCAACAACTTCTTCACAGCCACGGTACACCCAGAAGGAAGTTTCAAATAATTAAGCTTAAACAAAATGGATTAAGTGCAAAATATCGCAAGCCTTCATAAGGAGCTTGTAATTATTGTACATAGCCGTCTGACAAGTGTGAAACTTTTTTGCTTGGATCACAATGATTACAACCTTACACTATTGGACAGCATTTGAGCTTCCTTTGTATCTTCAGAAGTGATTTTTCCAGTTAGCTTTTGGCCAAACTACCTTTACTCATGGACCTAGTGTGTCAGATGTAATCACAGAGGATTAAACAATCTGTTCTAAATCATTAAACCCATTCAGTCCAAATCCACTGAGATGTCATCGCAACGTACCTACAGGTGTGTAAAAAAAAAAAAAAAAAACACAAACAAACCTATCTGATGTTCCCTATTCTGAGTCCCTGACAACTTTAAGAGCAGCTGTAGGTCAAAGGTCAGGGTTCAGCCCGTAGCAGACCCCGAGATGGGAGGTGAGTGTGTGCATCTCTGTACAGTTTGTATATTCACCTGTGTGTGTGTGTGTGTGTGTGTGTGTGTGTGTGTGTGTGTGTGTGTGAGTGTGAGAGAGAGAAGGGACCACCTTGATGGGAAATATTTACTGGTCATGTTTATAGCTCGCCAGACAGCTCAGGATGATATCTGGCTTAGAAATACGATCGACGGGATGAGTCCTCCGATTCTCACACACACACACACACACACACACACACACACACACACACACACAGACAGTCAGTTGACATGATTGGTAAATACACTGTCATTCCTTCATGTGTGCCTGGAAACCATCCAGCTGCAGGAGCAAGCGTAGACTTGTAAACTCGTCTCACAGAGGATTCAGGATGTAAAGAGATTTCTGACAACTGAAAGCAGTCACAAGATTAAACCGTGTTAAAATGTGTGATAAATATTATTTGGCCTGTAATCACTGCAAAAAATGTATTTTGATAAAGTTTTCTTTTTAATGTATTTCTTAAAATAAGCTTGCATTTACATTTATCTCCCCTCAATTAACATCAATCACATTAACATTATTTAATGGGGGTTATTAAAGCAGGAAGGAAATATATTAATTTTACATTATTTTTCCACACAACCTTAAACAACCCCTTCATTTTTGGCTGCTTATCTTGTGTTATAATGAAACATTTAGGTGGATAACTAATCTCAAAAACCCTTATTTGTCAGTATTTTTATTAAGAGGTTCCTGGTTTGCCATTAAAGCAAAAATTCAGTGAGTGCCATTAATTGTCCTGTTGAGTACAACTGAAGGTAATCAGGGTTAATTTAATGGACTTTAGATATATTTAATGGGTCATTAATAAACCATTAATAACCCTGAAAAGCTGCACAAAAAGCACAAAAACCCCATAATTACTGGAGCCTGTATGAGTCAACCTGTGATTACATTTCTGAAAATCCCTTGCCTAGCCCTCACTGTTTTAAGATTTGGCATTTTTGTGAATAATTAATCAGGCTAGAATAACAAGTTTTGATTCGCAGTGAAAACATGTTAGCATGAGGTCTACTATCACTCAACATAAGCCAAACAGTTAGCATAAAGCCTATCACTCAACATTGTGTATGATAAATTGTTATTATAGAACCCATCACAGAACACTGTGTATGCTAACCTGTCTGCAGAGCCCCAAAACCTTTAAACTATTAGCATAGACCGCACGCTGTGGTATCAGTGAAACTGTTAACACTGCCAAGTCACATCCAGTGTACACAAACCTTCAGTCTCTGTGTGTCACTTACACATTACCACATATGCACACAAATAGTGTACAATGACACAAACACACACAGCAACGCACGGACACACAGTTTTTTCTTTCAGCTTTGAGGAAATCTCAAAGCTACTACATTGCTGTATAATTAATACTCGTAGAATTTAAAAATAATGTGTTTACAACCTTAACTGAACTTTCAAAAGAGATACTCCAGTGATTTAACATTGCACTACGGAGTATAGCGAGAGACATTGAAAACAGCCCTGCTTTTACAAAAAAAAGTATCAGTTCATCTACCAATTGTTTTCTCGATTAATCGATTGATAGTTTCATCTATAAAATGTAAGAAAAATAGTGAAAAATGCTGCATGTAATAATTTTCCACAGCTCAAGAAGTATCCAAATTGCTCGTTTCATTCGACCAACAGCCAAAACCCCAAAATATTCAGTTTAGTCTCATATAAGACAACAAAAGCATCATATTCTAACAAGTTGACACTAACAGATATTTGGCATTTTTGCTTGAAAAATTACACAAAACGATTGATTGATTATCAAAATAGTTTCCAATAATTTTGTTGTCGATCGACTAATCGATTAGTTGACTAACTGTTGCAGCTCTTAAAGAATTAACAGCCAAAACCGAAGCAGCATACGCCGAGATATCCTGACTTTTACTCTTTAGTAGTCAAACTGCAAAAACACCGGATCCTACATTTCCCATGGTGCACCTTTAATTAGACCCTTCCTGCCTCGCAAACGCCCACCAAACCTCCAGTTCACAACACAAGCTTTGTTTTAGAATTTAAAGCCCCACGACAAGATACTCTCATGACATCATCAGGGTTATAATAACTGGAGGCGACACAGATGAGTGTATAAATATTTTTATCAACTCTTCTCTCATCTGGACTATGGTGACTGGACAGGAAGGAAATAACGTCCCCATCCCCAGTGGAAATTACACTCGTCTTAGCCATGACTATCAAACTGATTTTCATGTGAGTGCCCCTTAAATTTCAAATCCATTTTACAGTTAGAGGCTTTGTGTTTCGGTGTCTCAGTAACCACGAAATCAAGCCGTATCCCACCATTCACTGCCACGTCAGGCCTGCGCTGATGTGATACAATGCAAAGCAACATGATGGGATTAACCACTGCAAAGGCTTCAGCGGCCTGCAGTGACGAACCACCCAGCCTGAATCTATTTGTTTATTTTATCACCCAAACTGCCATCAGGGTGGCCTGGCTGCTCACGCACATCATCCTTCAACACACACTGAACCCCTCCAGGCTGCCGCTGACCTCTGACCACCCTGCAGCCATTATCCCACAGTCGGTAGCAGATCATAACACTGTTAAGACGTCATGCATACAGTAGCTGTAGTAGTGTGTGTGTGTGTGTGTAAGGATATGAGTGGACCAGGATCTTGATGGCGATTCTGCGGATGGGGTGGAAAGGGCTGAAGATGTAGAGAGCTGATGTGGCACTGAAACGGAAGATGGCCTTCCCTTTGTTCAGGACTATGAAGGTCTGCAAGAAAGACAGAGAAATATACATTAATTATATATTATACATATATATATAGACGAACCCGACGGCTGATTTTTGTGTTGCACCCTCAAGCCCGCCATTTTGCGGTGGCAAAGTGAAACTAAACACATTTACACTGAGAGCAGAGATGTTTGGGTCTTTCAGTCTCAAAGCAATAAGGTTAAATTAATTAGGACACTTTGGGGGAAAATAATGTACCGCTTCTGTCCAACCTCTGCAGTGAGGATGTGAAAGTGCTGTGTGGAGTAGCTCATTAAACCCAACAGGAACTTGCTAGCTTGTGATTTAAATCGTCAGTCCATGATTTCTTGATTGTAATTAGAATAAATGCAACATTTCATAAAAATCTGAAACACATGATACTGTAACCTGTACTGTAAATACTGCTCACCATCGGCATCTTGTAGGCAGATCGCTTTGTCTTTTGTTCCGGCCCGTTCACGGTCAGTCCTATCTCAGCAAGCCGCTTAGAATGCGATCGAAACATGAGGATTAAATAATAATGGAGATTTAGAAAATGAAATAGATTTCATGGAGCAGAGGCTTGTGGCTTTTACTTTACGTTTCCGTAGTGTCCGTTTGCTATTGAAGCAGCTGATTACAGCATAGAAGATGTCTAGCTAGCTCGTAAAACTGGACTAAATTTTGTTGAACAGTTTGTTGTGCATGAGCCACACTAGTCATGGCTGTAGTCAGCCCAGCAGTTTGCAGTAGTCAACCATAAAGGAGGTTGTTGTTATGTTACAGCCAGTTGTATGTCAGACACACAACAAAGTAACGTGTGTGAAACAGAGTCGCTGTCCGAGACTTATTAGACGTGACACGACGAGAATAGAGATTTCTTTCCCACCTCTTTCTCCATTCCTAGCAATGTCCAGCGAGCCACCTGTTTCTTGGACTTGATGGCATGAATCGTTTGAAACAATCATAGCGGCTCTTGGACTAGCAAATGCTACCAACGAGGGAGCAAGGGAGCTATGCTCATCCACAACCTGGGCAGTGAGGGACCGAGGATTTTTAGTATTCTATGACCTGCCTCTACATACGATGTGCCATCAAGCTGTCTGGACATTTTGCTGCCCCACAGAGTCATGCTTTGATTAACTGTTTTTCGCTAGCACCAGCAACAAGTCGGTAAGTCAGCCCACCATTACATGGCTGACCTGAGGGGCTTGGCAAACCTCTAAGTTTGGGGAGGATGAACTGATAAGGGACCGGCTGGCTGAACACACTAATAACCCAAACGTCATAGTGAAACCGCTAATGTCCCCTGACGACCTAACTCTGGCAAAGGCTGTGGAAATAGCATTCCAGATCAAATCTACAGCCGGACTAGCAGTTCAGCTAGCAGCCCCCAACCTTGCACGATGAGTGCCTGACTAGAGTGCTTGATGTCCTTGCCAGCCACAACCTCGCACTGAATGGGGACAAGTGCATCTTCTCAGTGCCCGCCATTGAGTTTGTGGGCTTCCGCCTCACCGTTGACAGCCTCAGCCCACTTCACTCTAATGTGGAGCCTGTGCAGCGCCTCCCCGAGCCATCCTACCTAGGCCAACACCTCTTTCACGAGGATGATCGCCTACTTCCTGCACTTCCTCCCCTAATACTAATACCACAACCATGGCCCCGCTGCAAGAAGGATGCAACCTGAACATGGACTCCTGCCTGTTCAGCTGCTGTTTGCCAACTCAAGGTGTAGATCACCTTGCCACCAGTGCTTGCACATTTTGACGTGGTGAGCCCCACCACCCTGACCTACAATGCCCCCAATAGTAGTCGGGGCTGTGCTTCCCAAATTTCAGCATGTCACCGAACGCCCCATCGCATTTTACCCCTCACTGCTGCCGAACAAAAGTATTCTGTGGGGGAGTGGGAGGCATAGCCTAGTGCCTAGGTATGTGAGCAGTGGCACATGTACCTGTATGTGCAGCACTTTCAAAGTCACTGGCCGCAAGTTATTAGACGTAACACAGTTTAAATCTTGTAGATTGAAAGTTATAACAGTTGTGTTGAGGTAGATATCAAAATGCAAAAAAGTAAGACTTCAGATGTTATTTTTGGAAAGCTTTCTAGATATATTGCTGGAAAAGAGTGAATTGTTCTCATTCTTTTCGTCATCTTTTTATAAATTGAGGCAGCTATTGTTTGTGTTTTGTTTTGGTCTCACTGTGTCCCTGACCTGCATACACAAACCACTAGAACAGTAGACAAGAAAAATAGATAGAAAAGTATTTGTGTTTTAAATTAAGATTTTTTTACTGACTTCAAACCTTTTCTGGTCTGTATCGGTAACACGCAACATTTTTCCCCAAAAACCCTGAAATGTTTCCTTGTGTATGCAGTAAGGGAGCTACAGTCATGTAGTTATGTCATTTTACGCATTTTGGGGGGGCGGGTTCAGCAGACCAGGCTAATCCCCTGTCCATTTTGAACATTGTTCTTAAACATTTTTAACATTTCAGCGTTTTTATTTGTGGTTTGTAGAAGCTGGCAGATGTAATCAGCTACCTAAATATCAAAAAGGCAACGTATTTTGTTGCTTGTCCAGGTCAGACATTGATTCATTCTCCGGCTAGCTGCTAGCAACTATTGATTTCTCTCATACGCATCCCAGTATGCAAAGTGCACCTGGTTAAAAGCCATTTAGCTCAAACTTGCAGAGTACGTTTGCCTGATATGAGACAGAATTGTCAACTCGTTACACTCCATTTCCATCTTCAGTCTGACATTGCCTCCGCTCTAACCAATTTCCAGGGGGAGGGGGATTTGATTTTCCCTAACCAGTCACTAGAGATCAACGTATCCACCTGAATCTAATGCCATTTTAAGTCGATACTGATGCATAGTCATGCCAACATATTGGTTTTTGCCGGAGTGGAGCAGAGCAAAGTAAAAACAAACTACGATGTTGGGCAATATTGAGAAGACATGCTGTCTATGTAAAATAAATTAGCAGTGGCTATCTTGTCTATAGCGGTTGCCATTGTTATTACTCCTCCTTGGTTCCTGTGCACAGCTTGAAAACGCTTGACAATAGCGTTAGTCCCATCTGTGGTGTTGATTGGCTAATTGTTAGTCCCCGCAGCGCTCATTCGATAATTTGCTTTTTCAACCGAGAAACCGCTGTTTCATGTTATGATGCCAGACCAGAATCAGTCAACTCGGTGGAGTGGGCGGATTCAAAGGTCTGGACCAAGACAAAGAGTACGTCTCTTAGTTGGGTCAGTTCGAGCTCATCACGTACCCACCACAAACAAACTGCTCCAGAATTAGTTTGTGACCGGACTGAGACCATTTCCTCTAAAGGGTCTCAGTGCGGTTGTTTTGGTCCGCACCCGAGTACGATTGCTGTGTTCAGATCGGCCCAAATGAATCGTACAAAGGGGGAAAACTAACCAGAGTCCGATTCAACGGGACTAAACTATGCAGGTTTGAAGTGCCCTGAAACAGGAAAAGAGAGTGCAGGAGAAAGAAGACAAAAAAGAGAAGGAGTGACAAGACCCATGATCACATATACCAGGTGTAAACAAGGACAGAGTTTAAAAAGGATAAAGACAAACTGTGGAAGAAACACACACACACACACACTCGGTCACCTCCCCTCTGGTCTTCAGTGAAGTAGGCTACCAAAGAGTCAATTAATCTTCCAGGGATTCTCCAACAGGAGAGACGGGGTATTTCCAAAAACCTTCACCCATGATCACACAGACAAACACGCCCAACACACTCTCTCTGGGTCACCTACCCTCTTGTTTTTGAAGTAGTACGGATCGATGTCTTCCAGAGGAACGCCCACCAGATGAGACGGGATGTCGGCGAAGATGCGCGGCAGCTGTTTTCCTGCCTCCAGGTCGGGCCGGGGCCGGGGGACCACCACGTCGCCCAGGTCCTGACACACACATCACCACAACATCACCACCCCCAACATCTCTCACATCTGCCTGCTGAAACTGCCTTACATCTTTTCATTTTATTCAGGTTTTAACCTCCAATATCTTCTGGTTCCTGTTTCATCTTGTTTTAGTAATGCCTCCTAGTTTAGTTAGTCAGGTGTGTGTATGCGTGTGTGTACCTCCTGGTAATGTTTGTTGCGTCGGGCCTCCTCCTGGGCAATGCGCTGCTCGATGGCCGCCAGGGAGTCCGGCGTGAAGCGCTGAAAGCTCTCTGGTCCCATTGGAAACACACAGCCAGCCATCTTCTCATCCTGATCCTGCTGCTGACTGGCCCAGTATACCAGCTGCAGACAGAGAGAGAGAGGATCAATATATAACTAATAATCTATAGCAAACTTTACATAATGAAAAACAACAAGAGCCCCTTCAGAATCCTAAATTCATTGACAATTTAAATATTGTAATGATGTTTCAATTAACTTTCCCTCAAGCAGCATAGTTTCCCTCTACAGTACTTCAGTGAGCCGCTTCCTACATTACCCAGAGTGCCTTTCAACAACACTGCTGCCAAACTCCAACAGAGCTGACCACTGAATGAAGACAGAACTGTAAAGTAGTTTTTTTTAGAAGAAGTTTAAGCCGGTGTTATTTTATCTTTTATCAACAAATCCAAACAATCTATTTATCCTACTAGTATAGTTATGTTTCCATTACATTGTTTTGGTCTAGATCTGTTTTTCCTGGTTAGTTCCACTTAAGGGAAATGTTAATGCTCCAGCATGCAATGATGTTTTAGATAAATTAGTACTTTCAACAGTTTGTGTTTGTCGCTTTTCAGTTTCAAAGCCAGCTCCATAAAGAAATTATTTTCCCAGTTTGGTGTGGAGGAAGTTGACTGGTCTGCACAGAGCCCTGACCAACACCATTTGGGATGAACTGGAATACATGTTCAATAACTGTATATGGATGTAATGTTTGGGTGTCCACATACTTTAGGCCACGTAGTGTAAAAGGGGACCAAGGGGTTAATCTGCAAGGAGATCAACATACTGTAGTCAACAGTAACAGAGAGAGAGGAAGACACACACACACACACAAAGCCAGTCACTGATATTATGTTGCTATATCCATGTATACAATCAGATAATTATGGGATGTCCAGGTAATGAAGCGCAGGCCGACAATAGTGTCTCATTAACACTCGGAAACAGGGCGATCGAGCATATAGTTACACTGAGTGAGAGAGAGAGAGCGAGATTGACTGTTGGATTACACAGGGAGAGACGCGAGTCCAGAGAGCAAGACTGACAAAGTGAGTGCGTAACAGGTCTGTGTGTGTGTGTGTGTGTGTGTGTGTGTGTGTGTGTGTGTCCAGACCATCTGCCTTGGATCCTAATTGAATGATTAGACAGCCCTCATTTTTCATCCCTTCATGCATTTATTCTTCACAGCTCCCAAATCTGATTTCTGAAGAGTGTGTGTGTGTGTGTGTGTGTGTGTGTGTGTGTGTGTGTGTGTGTGTGTGTGCGCCCACATCAAAAGGAAAATCTAGCTCTGTTTTCCATTCTTATCAAAAGCTGTCATCCACTCAGTCTCTCTCTCTCACACAACACACACACACACACACACACACGTCAAGTACAGTAGCTCCTGATGAGCGGCTCAGTCCTGGTTTCCATTCTGCGCAGACACTTGGTCACGTACACACTTGTCAGGACTCCCACTGACGTAATGCATTCCCAAAGTCGTAAGATAGATCATAGGGCTCTCGAGATGATGAACAGGACACAAAAGTCAAAAAAAAAAAAAAAAAGTTTTTAAAAGAGAGCGTCCTCTCGAAAAACATCAGCATCGGTCATTTCAGCAAGGGTCCAAAATGTGACGAAGACTCTTCCAGCGGGCGCAGGAATTATGACTCTTGTCCATCAGGAATATTATAAAGCCACAAAGTGCACAGAGAAAGGAGGTCAAGGTGCATGGATGGGTCAACAAAACGTCACACGTTGATACAGGAGATGGCCGTTTGTTTCCTACTGACAGTCAACGCTGGTTTCTTTTAACCATGACCAACCATGATTTAAAAAGCATAACAATATAGCTGATATCCACCATTTTATTAAAGTTAAAGTAAGCTTATTCCATGGTCACATCAGATCTCCAGTTTTAGAGGCGATACATTAAAAACCTGTCAGCGCCATGGACATCTTCAGGAGGAGACAGGGGAGAGACTTCATTAAGCTATCACCACCTCCTATACCCAATATTGCAAGGAAATTCAGGCCCGTTTCTAGTTTCATAACTAATTAGTTTCATAATTAATTTGTCATTGCGTGGAAAAATTGGTATGGGAGGGTGTTTCCTACATCCACTCTATTCTGAATTATTGTTTTTGTAGCTGACAAAAGGAGAAACCTGCTTCAAAAGGTGTGTGTGATCATGAAGGACAGTAACGTCTTCACTACATGCTGACTGACAGCACGACACCAAGTCAATCCCATAACACACAGTACTGACAGAAGATAAAGTCAGCTGAACTTACCAGGGCAGAGCTGTGCACACACACACACACACACACACACACACACACATTTAAAATTACAGATAAGACATTAGATTTGAATTTGATTTAATGTATTTCTTATATCATTCATTGCAGCATTAGAAGTGCTAATGGGTATTCATCACTTGGCCCGCTGGCTCCCCCGTAACTAGAACACTGATATGTAAGTTACTGACTGACTCACATAATGCACACTGGAAACTAATTTCCCCTTTGGCGTAAAATCTATCTGAAACAAAGACGACTTCTCCAAACTTCATTATTGCTACCACGCAACCATCATAGCTAAATACTAAAGTCACCGAAATCCTGGTTTTACCTGGAAAAGAGTAATATAATGGGAAGAAATTATTTATTTATTTAATTTATTTTAAATCACAGGGAAACCTTTAAACATACTGCAGTAACAAGCCTAAAAGGCTGGGAACCTAATCTATCCTAACCCTAATTCGATCCCTAAAACCAAGTCAGCCTCTGAAAAAATTAAGATGATGATGTCCCCACACTCAAGATCTAAACCTCAAATTGGTCCTCACAAAGATACAAGAGCACATATTTATTATTATAATCACTCGTATTCAGTCTCTAATCTTAGCTCAAACACTTTACTGTCAGTTCCGAGTTTAAACCAATTGTAAACATCTTCTGAATGAACACACTTGTTTTATGAATGATTCATAATGCTAAATTAAATCAAGAGGGACAAAACTATGCAGCATTTGATTGGTCACACAGGTTTCTGAGGACCCTTTTGGACCACGGGACTGTTTCCAGGAGCTGTCTGACGGACTCACACCTGCATTTTAACCAGAGAAGATAGCAGCCAGGAACCATCAAGTCATCACCTCTGACTGGTCAAACAAACTTTTTACACGACTTTTAGGCTCCACGGCTGATTAAAGATTAAGCTGCAACAGAAAGAGGAAGCAGAAAGGAAATACTGCGTCATGGTCCTGTTGTTGGCGAGTTTATTATATGGTGTTTTCCTGCCTTCGCTTCATTTGCTTCCATTCCTCCTCAGTGTCTTCACTTCGTGTCCTTTCCCATCTTCTCCTTTACCTCCATAAATCATCTTTTTTCTCGTCTCTTTCCTGACCTCATCTTTTACTTTCATACCTCCACCCCTCCATATGTAACCTCTCGTTTCCTTCTCTACTTCGTTCTTTCCTCACCTACTCCTTTCCTTCTCAACCTGCTCTTTGACTGCTATACCTCCTAACTGTCTTCCCCATCTCCCACCTTCTCCTCTTCCTCTCCTTCCTTTTCTACTTTGTCTTTCCTCCTCTTACTCTTCTTTCCCTTTCTAGCCCCTCCTATCCTTGTTTACCCCCCCTCCCTTCCCTGCCTTTCCATTCCTTTTTACACCCTAAAGTGAGAATCTCAGCGTGAGTGATGACATGGCTTTGTTATTGTACCAGAAATACTGTGGAAATGTACATAATGCTGAATTTACTGTACTACCTCGCGTAGTACAGGAACTCATTATGTTCTTTTCCTTTATTTGTTTAAACAGACAACTTTTGCTCTTCGTTTCCTGATCTTAGAGTCTATTGGACGAATCAGTCAGCTTCATGTTTTTAACAGAAATGTATCGCCGTCTTTTCACACAGTAATCAGCCTCTGTGCTCCGAGTTCACGCCGCTTCTTTCAGCTTCAGGCTTAGGGATGACTAACTGCTACAAACTACTGAACAGACACTTTCATATCTGTTCGCCTTCCAGTTTTTTTACAGATTTCACTGTTTTTAATGATGTTTTTTTTCTGTTTTCTAACTCATTGTGTCTTCGTGTTGTTGTTGTGTTATGGCCTCAAACTGAACTCAACTGACCTATTTTGTGTTGCATTTATGTATGCGTGGATTACAACACGTCAACGTTAACGTCAGTAGTACTATACAGTGTACTACATAAAAATATCAGGGATAGATTATTTTAAAAACTTTTAATTCGTGGTTGAGCCTCACCTGTACTCACTGGAAACATCAAATGCACTTTTTTTTTTTTTTTTTTTTTTTTTTAAATGTGGCAACAAAAGATACCCTGAGATGATGTTTTGCCATGAAAATCATAGTTTAGCAAAGGTTATCAATACACAAAGCTGACATCTTTGTAAAGTCATCAGATCTGTTGTAGTTTTTGTTTCTTTCACAATCTCTCTCTCACAGCTTTTAACACCCAGCTTTCATCTTACTTTGACTTTTACTGAAGGATAATAACCATGAAGGAAGTAGGTTCCCTCCTAATATAGCAGTCAGCTGCCTTGCTCAAGGGCAAACTTAAACTTTAATTCACTAGCAACACAAAGTGTAAGGGTTTGATGTGTGTAGGATGAGGTACAATAACAGACTGATTTTAACTACAGACACAAAGAGTGAAGAGAAGATGTTATGAAACACACACACACACACAGAGAGAGACACACTAGATATATTTCTGGGTCAAAACACAAAACATAGACGACCCATCAACCAAACAAGCATCGCCCTCAGGAAGGAAACACACACACACACGCAAATATACATGAAGAATGACAGAATGAAGTACACACTGTAGCTTTTACAGTAATATGGGCGTGTGTGTGTGTGTGTGTGTGTGTGTGTGTGTGTGTGTAAACCTGCAGCCACCTCATATCAATTTCCTGCATATTTAATTTAGTCATGTTCAGGCTTCCACCATCTACTGTCCTGTAATATAAACATGGATGTGTCGTATTATACATGCTCTTTTATTAACAAACATAAAACATGCACTGTACACACACACACACACACACACCTTGTTATACCTCGTCTGATGTATAAACATGTCAACAGAATTCACACTCTGGAAAACAAGCCGACCAAACTGCAGACCTGTAAGGCTTATTTTATCTTTACTCACTCGGCCATCTGACGTTTTGAAACCATCACAGACTACATTTACTGTGGGATGAAGTCCCTGAATGCAACTTAGATGGCTGAGGTTTAGCAAACATCTAGGAGCCGAATCTCAAGACACAGATGTCGGAGAGTCCTTAAACACACCACCACGAATGATCAAATCTGTTCATTCAGTATTGACTGTATCTATCTGCAGTTAGTTTCATGTCTCTGCAAGTTCATTTTTCATAGAAATGAACCCAAAAACAACTGCTGTCTGGAAGTTTAGCTGCCTGATTGCTTGTGTGGTTACCTCAGGTTCTGCGTTGAAAAGAGAGAGATCTAATCAGTGAAGCTGGTGAGCAAAATGTGACTTTACTGATAGTTGTGATTGTGAAGTTACACAGATAGATTTGGCAGAAAGGCCTTTGCTCTCAGTGCTCTGCCTGAAGTAAGGTAATGTTATATTTTATGGGTGCCGGACGTCACGTTGCAGCAAAAGTTGAACCAGGTTCGACTTTTTTGCCGGACGATCCTGCGATGGCACCTGTGCTGATTCAACGGACTGCCTCCATTCAAATGAATAAGAGGGCTTTTTCACGCAGGGCTCAAGTCGGCCTGAACGCAGCTTTATTTATAATTTTTAATGACATTAAACTTCTTGTGATTGAACCAAAATTTAACCCCCACATTTAATCCCACTAGCAGCGCTCCAATACAGCAAAATATATCCACACATAACATAACAAGTGACACATGACCGAGACTGATGTGCAGTTCAGTCCTGACCCAGACTTTAAGCCGAGCTGTATTTGTAAAACAACAGAATATCCCTTTAGTGAGCTGAAACGTCTGTTCCCTATTTTTTTCAGGCATTCGTCAGCCCTGCCTTTCCTGGATGTGTGTGTGTGTGTACACAGTGAGGGCTGAAACACGTTTTTTACCCACAGAGTGAGGACATTTTTGGAAAGTGAGGACATTTTGGCCGGTCCTCACAACTTCAAAGGGCTGTTTGAAGGTTAAGACTTGGTTTGAAGGGTTAGGGTAGACTTTGGTTTAGGTTTGGGTAAGGGTTAGGGAATGCATTATGTCAATGACGGTCCTCACAAAGATAGAAGTACAAAGATTTGTGGATGTGTGTGTGTGTGTGTGTGTGTGTGTGTGTGTGTGTGTGTGTGTGTGTGTGCGCAGAATGGTCGCATGCTTGGCTTGCTCTTTCTCCTCCAAGCGTTTCTCCCAACCTCTGGCAAGCTACAGACTCTCTCTCTCTCTCTCTGCTGCATCAGCCATATTACCACATCATGTCGGAGTATTTTTGTGAAATAAGGTCAAACTACTAAAATACTCTTTTTAACAAAGTACATCCGTCATGTCACGTAAAACTGCAATTTAATATGTAAATACGCAGAGCGAGATACTATTGTGTACTTTCCCGAGTCGGTGGCCGGAGACTTGTTCATGTGGTTCATTTTGTGAAGGAGCGTGCACTCTCGCTGCCCAGGTGGAGAGTACAGAAGATCATTAATGACAAAACTACTGACACGTGAAGACAAAATGTTGAGTTCTGATTAAGCTATAATTCAGGATTGGAAAGCGAACCGACTGAACCAAGACAGGGTAAAGTCAAGACTGTAATACATGTTGTAAGAAAACAAAGAACTGTGTTTCCGTGTTTGAGCATCAGGGCTTCCTTCAGCTGCTCGCTCTCAGTTTTGTCAGTTTGAATTTAGAGCAGAGCAACCTCCTTTGGTTTAGACTCGAAAGTGAATCGTCAATGTCTGACTTACATGAGGGCACTTCGCATTGAATTCCATCGACTTTTTTCAGATGTATAAAAGCTACGACATATTAAGCACCCTTTCCAGTTCTGAAATGCTCAGATTCTGCCACCTATTCTGTGTTCACTGTATTCCATCTGATTGTACCTTTAGGCAGGAAAAATACACAGTCTAACTGTCTAATAACCAGCTAACAAAGAGGTACCACTGTCAGTCAAATCAAACCAAAGTCGCAGAGTCCTGAAGAAGCAGATTAGGTGATGTTTTTTTTCTGTTTTAAACTCTTAATATATAACCAAGAATGTGAAAAATACTTAAAAAGGATATGTTCACATTGTTTTCATGTCTATGTTGATACAAAACTTATGTGCCCATATGAAGACTGAAAGTTTTTGGTCGCTGTAATCGTTCCTCCTGTCAATATTGGCAGTGAAGTGACGACGCCTTCCTAACACGATTTAAATTCTGAAGCCAGCTAAGGCTAATGTGAGACTTTTGAAGATATTTGTCAAACTCAGACAAAGTTACTACTCTTTGGGTACGATACTTCTTTATTTTATAGTTTCTTTGCTGAGCTTCAGGGACAGTATGTAGAGGGGAAAACATTTGCAGCAACCGACAACTCTTTGCATTCAGTACATAATGGCATGTGGTGTTGTTTTAAGACAGACTTGAAAAAATGTGAACCTATCCTTTAAGATTTAAAGTTTTTTTTAGGGGCTTAAAAGGTTAAGGTTTCGGCAACTGTAGTAAAATAGTTGGTTAGGGAAAGATCATGATTACGGTTCATGAAAAGGTGGCATTTAATTGCAGGTCTGTGTGTAATTTCGGACACACTATACGCCCATCAACCACCCGGACCTCCAGACCCTTACATTCTGCTTTGCTACATAAAGGGCACGCTACTTGCTGCAGCACCGAACGTTGGCAACGGATGTATCGTCCAATATGGGCGTAATTCCTAGGGATACTGGTCTGATATAATAGTTATGCAAAGCGCTCCCCAACCTTGACTTGCAGGTTGATTACCATTTGAACTCTTTTTGTGCTCACTATAGTTTTGTCACCAAAAATCTTCCATATAAAAATAGATGAGGATAATGGGGAATTGCTCCCAGCAGGTGTGGCATCACTTAGGACCAATCCCATCAGCTCTTTTGCTTCGCTCTAAAAGCAGAGTGTCCTGTCACAGTGCGGTGATGGAGAGCAAAAACTCTCCCAAAAATACCTCTCCCTAAGAAGACGCTGCTGTCCAGAAGCAGCAGCAGTGAATATGCAGCACCTTCAATTCAATTAGCCTGAGAGGAGAAAACACATTTTGTCACCGTGCCGCTGCTGCTGCTGCTGTTAACGGAGCAGAGCCGCTGCCCAGCGCAGGAAATGATTCACTGATATCAGGCAGAGAGCCAAGCTGAGCTGGCAGAGGACCACAGGGACTGTTTGGCTTCAGGATGGGGAGGGGGTGATGAGGAGGGGGGGGTGACCCTGACATGCAGCCGCCTCCGTGCGTCATGTCGAAGCTCCGTGTTGGATGACAAACCTTCACACCTCCACAGACAAGTAAAATCCCACCTTTGTGAAACTTGTAATGTTTGAGTTTTTACATCAGATTGATTCTACACTACAGGGATGTTTGAGACAGGAGTTTGTGGTGTTGTTGTATTACAGTGTCCCCCACTAACTAACTATATATCGATATCTAGATCTATATAGATCTATCTGTGCGGGCACGGTGCAAATGACGACATGACAAGATAAGGTAAAACAAGCCGTTTACCTAAACTAATCTGAAAAATAGTCCATGTCTTGTTGAGTAAACCAGTTTTTATTAGCCATGCCAGCAGCATGGCTCTAGGGATGCTGTTCTGTCCACCACTTTGGTCCAGACTAAAATATCTCAACATCTGCTGGATGAACTGGCACAAAATCTGGTACAGACATTCATGGTGCCCAGAGGATTTATACTGATGATCTGACTTTTCATCTAGCGCCACCATCAGGTCATAATTTTAATTCATCCAACAATGGTTTATGACCAAATACCTGCAACAGACAAATGATAAATAAATAAATAAACTCCAGCTCCTACTGTTTTTAAAGTGATACAGAGGAGTTTGTGATCTTGTAGGTTTGTAACAAGGCTCTGGTCTCTCTTCTATTCTTCCTTTCAGACAGTTTGGCCCTAAATTGGCTTCCTGTGTCCCGGCCCGTCAGAGGGAGTTGGATCAGTCTGCTGCTGAAGGTGCTTTTCTGTTTCTCGGCGGGGCTGAATGATTGTCCCTGACTGCCAGTAGTTGGTTCATTGTGCTTTGTTGTTGCTCAGGCTGCAGACAGTCCAGACCCTCACACTGAGCCAACCTGACTCATTAGCTTAGCAAGTCCTCTGGCATCGCCCGCTCTGACGCCACTGACTTCACCTTAAAGTCCTCTGCAGGCCGGCGTGGAGCTCTCTACACGTTAACATCAAGTCCATCCTGCTGTTCATTACCTGCTGCGCTCTGTATGGTCCTCTACGGCAGTGATTCCCAACAAGGGGTGCTTCGGGAAAAATGTGAAGCTCAGCTAATTTGAAAATATAGAAATTATGATTTGATGATGTATATTATCCACATATTTTTGTTTAGGAGAAAAGTCAACACATAATCAATTAAGATTACAAATTTGTGTGATGGTGATCTTAATAGTTATTGTCACAATAACTCACCAACTATGGTAGTCTGCACAAGATATGCCTCAGTTTTCCACCAACCTGAGTCATCTGTAAGTTGATTAAGACTGCAGAAAGACAAAAAGCTAAAAGTAAAGCTACAGTTTCTGTCTCTCCAAATGACCATAAAGCCGTCCCATCTATCAAATGGCATGATAAAGGGGTACTTAGGCCCATCTGATAGGGTTGTGGGGGTGCGTCGGACTATAAAGGTTGGGAACTACTGCTCTATGGTATTCATTCAGTCCTATTTAACCTCCCGTCCAAGTACCAAGAAGCTAGAAACCAATTTTAACGGTGTATTCAGCCTTTTTAGTGACATTTCACAGCAGAAAACGACAAAGTATAATTTCAAACACCAGTCCCTCCATTAGATTTGTTTTAGTGCGGTGTTGATGATACTGTTGTCCAACAATGTAGCATGAAGCAGAAAGAGCTTTAGGACCTAATAACTAAAAAAAAATAATAATTTAAATGCAGTGGCACCAAGAATTTTATACAACTGTTATTTTTTCTAATATTCTAACTCAAGTTTTGGACTCCAACTACTATACATTTGAGAAACAAACCACTAGATTATATATGTTGAAGCTAAATTGCGTTATTTGGTGTTTTGTAGCCATATTAACTAGAAAAAATATCCTGTTGCTTCTTTTTGCGTCCATAAATAGATCACTTAAAAACACTGATACTAACTTTTTAAAGCTATGACATTAAAAGGAATAATTAAGTTTAGTTTATTGCTGTACCATTCAATATTTTTTATATTAACATATCAAATCAACCCAGACAAGAATGACAATATTCTACGATTCTGTAAAACCCAGTTTCCATCCCGATTACGTTCTCTCTTTCTACAATATCTACACATGCAACTATGGTTAAGGTCGGGAAAAGGTTGTGGTTTTGGCAAATAAATAAAATGTTTACAGTATGGTTAAGATTAGGGAAAGATCAACATTATGGTTAATGAAAACGTAATTGCAGGTCTGTGGCAGGATGTGGACTCTGGTCTCCTGTGTGAGTCAGACATGCTACATGCCCATCCACCATGCCAACCTCAGCACACTTTTTGTATCAATACATCACGGACACACTACTTCCTGCAGTGACACTGAACTTTGGCATTGGACGTAAATCGTGAGGTGCAGAATCCAATATGAACAAAATTCCTAGGTGTCGCCAAATCAACCAGGAAGGAAATCTGAAGGATTATAACTAAGAATTTCTGTGGCAAAGCAGTGAGAAATACCATTTACACTACTTTTAACTGTTTTAAGAAAGCGTTCACACTAGAAAGACTACAAAAACAGATACTTCAAAATGCCAACGTGTGTACGAAACACACTCAGTTATCCAGCGCAACAGACAGCAGACAATACAATGATAAAATAACGTATTTTGGTTCACAGTGACATCTGTGAGGGGATTATTTTGTGATTCAAGGTGTGTATGGACTGAGATGGTGAGAGCAGGTGTACATGCACAAACGCACGCACACAAATCGTATAATATCATGATTTCCATATTAGCTATCTCCACTGTCTCAGTAAGTGTCTCCTCTGAGTGTGTTGGCTGTGGACATTAACACACACACACACACACACAGGACTGTATCAGTTCATATTCTGGTCAAGGTCGTATTGAAGATAAAGTGTTTTATAGACGTCGTCAAATCCCCATCAGACAGGAAAGGAAGAGACCCAACCCTCCAAACCAACTATCAACCTTCAAAAAAACATTTCAAAATCAAATCAAACTAAAATATCACATTTTTTCTACTTGGACAAAATGAGTTCTGCTCTGACAAGATAACAACTCAACACCTCTGATGCCAAAACTGTGGAGGAAAAAACACTGAAATTAATTATCAGACATGTTCACACAAATTAAGGTGCAAATATTAAACTCCCAAATGTTTTTGTTTCCAATGATTGGTTTCTGTTTATTCCTTCATTTCCTTCCTTTCCTTTATCCACTTTTTACTTCCTTCTGTCCTTGCTTCCTTTATTTCTACCTTCCCACCTTCCTTCCTGCTCCTTTATTATCTCTTCCTTCCTTTATTCTTTATTTCTTCCTTTATCTCTTCCTTCCTTCCTTCCTTCCTTCTGTCCTTCTGTCCTTGGTTCCTTTATTTCTTCCTTCCTCCTTAATTATTCCTTCCTTCCTTCCTTGGTTCCCTTATTATTCCTTCCTTCCTTCCTTTATTTATCTCTTCCTTCCTTCCTTCCTTTATTATTCCTTCCTTCCTTCTGTCCGTGGTTCCTTTATTTCTTCCTTCCTCCTTAATTATTCCTTCCTTCCTTCCTTCCTTCCTTCCTTGGTTCCCTTATTATTCCTTCCTTCCTTCCTTTATTTATCTCTTCCTTCCTTCCTTCCTTTATTATTCCTTCCTTCTGTCCTTCCTTCCTTTATTATTCCTTCCTTCCTTCCTTGGTTCCCTTATTATTCCTTCCTTCCTTCCTTTATTTATCTCTTCCTTCCTTCCTGCTCCTTTATTTATTTCTTCCTTCCTTCCTTCCTTTATTATTCCTTCCTTCCTTCTGTCCTTGCTTCCCTTATTATTCCTTCCTTCCTTCCTTTATTTATCTCTTCCTTCCTTCCTTCCTTTATTATTCCTTCCTTCTGTCCTTCCTTCCTTTATTATTCCTTCCTTCCTTCTGTCCTTGCTTCCCTTATTATTCCTTCCTTCCTGTCTTCCTCACAGTGTGCAGTCTCTCTCAGCCTCTGCTTGTCTTTAACGTCACTTAGCCACATTAGTCATTAGTGTCTTGTTTATTTGGTCTTTATCATTATATTTTATCACTGTATTTTTTATCACCTCAGCTCCAGGTTTGTTGTGTGAGTGATTACATTGAATTTAAATTAAAAGGAAACATGCGTCAGTATCCGAGGCTGCCAGCTGTCGAGCTGACTGACTTACTCAAATGGAAAAGATGATGTTAAAATAAATAAAGAACTAAATTAAAGCATTCACTTATAGACAGATCATAAGATCAAGACTTACAGCAGCTGATTTGGGCTTGAAAACCTTGGTAGCACTTTACCAGACTGGATTTAAAATGGTGAAATTGTTGTTGTTTTTTTCCCCCCAACAAGTCGTCACACATAAAAGGACAAATTGGGTATTTTGTCAGTGTCAAAAAGGATTCACGAGATCATTTTCTGACCTGCCACCTCTGGGATTCAGGTCTCGTTACGTTTAGGCAACCGATGGCTATGGAAAGATGCTGGTAGGAAACAAAATGCTGTCTCTGATGTCCCATTAATACAAAAGCTTTCTTGTCAGGAAATTGTAAATCTAGGCTAAAGTGTTCAAACAAACAACCAATGCAACCAAACCAAAACAGTCTCAACATCTCATACAGTTTTTGCTATCAGGCCAGAAAACTGATCAAAGATCTGAATAAACGTGTTCAGGCCAATGTAGTAATGAAGAGAGAGAGAGAGCGGAGAACGGGCAGAGAAGGAAGAGAGAAGTTGTTTCCAGATATTTGTCATTTTTCACACATTTCCTATTTTTGCAAAAGCCACTTTCAAACTGTTAAATGTCTAAAGCAACAAACACTTCCATCGGTTTTTTCTTTGTATCTATTCGAATCAATACGTCGTCACTCACACAGAAGTTCTGTGACGGAAAAACAACTAGACTATAACACTGACATTATTTTGTAAACAACTTCATGAGCGGTGTTTATGATTGACAGCCTTGTAAATACATGGAACTGAATTCAGGAGCAGTGAATTGATGAACAGAACAACAAGGTGAAATAAGAGAACAGACACAGAAATAGAAAGCTATGTGTCCTTGCATGTGTCTGCATGTGTGCACGCTGTAGGCATGCATCAGTGTGTGTGTGTGTGTGTGTGTGTGTGTGTGTGTGTGTGTGTGTTGTAAATATCCTCAAACAAAGGAAGTTTAACTAAAACTGTTGTCGGTGCAACAGTCTTAGTTTCTAGAGTCAAACCTCAAGATGACTTTTTTACTGGTGTTTCTGTTCATCAGCGTGTTCATGTTGGATCAGTGCTCGTGTACAACTGCTACACACAAACACACAAACAGGAACGCCTGTAATACAGTACAGCACTCCGATCTTTTAGTTAGCCAAACCACAGTGTAGAAATCCTCTGTTACAAGTAAACGTCCTGTATTCAAACTTTTACTGAAGTAAAAGTACAAGAGTGTTAGCATCAAAATATAATCAGAGTACAAAAAGTAAGAGTTCTCATTATGCAGAATTTATATTTCAGAATAATATATTGAACCCAATCGGCAGAATAAAATGTTGGCATTGTATGTTTCTAAAAAAAACACGGCTACGTTGAATATCTACGTTTCAAACGTCTGGTCTGGTTTCAGCACAAAAAACCACTTGGTTAGGATTAGGAAAACGGCTGCAAAAGTCCCAACGTCTCGCTAAAATATCAATTTTTTTGGGTTGAAACGGGAAGCAAACGGTGGTCTCGAACAGCGGTATCCACTGCTTCCAGCCACTTTCAAAAATGTTGACATGATACGTATTATACATTTTAAAAACGTAGATATTCAAATGAATCTGTGGTTTATTCTTAATTATAATTATTGATGTATTAATGTGTTCATCTCTTTAATGTTGCAGCTAATTATTTTATTATATACTCTTGGGTAGCTGGTGAATTTCACCAAGGAATCAATAAAGTTTTATCTTAATCTAGAGTCAGAATTTGTTGATTATATTTTGTATTACAAATCTCAATCTGCAAAGTAACTAAATTTATCAAATAAATGTGATGGAATAAGAAGTACAATATTTCCCTCTGAATTGTTGTGGAGTAAAAGTATAAAGTAACAGAAAATGGAAATACTCAAGTAAAGTGCAAGTACCTCAAAACTGTTTAAGTCCAGTACTGCTCCAATCCAATACACACACACACACACACACACACACACACACACACGTGATGTCAACAGTTGCGTTCAGTTGATCCAAAACGCTGCAGCAAGACTTCTGGTAGGATTCAAAAAGAGAAACTTTATTCTTCACCGTCTGCCGGCGACCTTCAGAGAAATATTGAATTTATTGTTTCTATACAAAATCACGGTCTAAACGTTTGTCTTCGCGCTGCTCTGATTCCCACACTGATCAAAGAAAAAGTCACCTGGCGACAGAATGATAGATTATGGATTATTGTGTTTTATATGAACATGAATGAAGGGGGCGAACCAGCAGCTTAGTAGTTACAGTGCATACCATTTAACCATTTAACCGCAACATCCTTATTTCGATTCCAGACGAGGTACATTTGGTGCACATCAGACCCCTTTTCTCTCTCCACTTGTTTCCTGTCTTCTTTAAACACCATCAACTATCTGATGCAGATGGAAATTCCACAAAAATACTCAAAAACATGAATGGAGAAGCTACAACACTGCACCGATACAGTTTCAGGAGAAACTTGACCAGTCTCAAAGTACAGCACTTCAGGATGTATAATCAAAGCCACTATTTATATATGTTTTATGTCATTGTAGCCATTTTTCTGTAGTTTTTTTCCCCCATTTGGTGGAAAGTTGTGTCCTCAGGTCCGGTCGGGAGGAAGCTGCACGGTCGTTTTTTAATGCAACCTCTGTGAGGACCAGAGTCAGGGATTTTTCTAATTCTAGAGTCGACATGAGGTCTTTAATTAAATAGAAACCAATAATATTGATGATTTCAGAGCTTACTTACATTTCATGAACACATGCCCCCTGAACTCAATCATCACGTATTTGACAGACATGTCTGATTCAGAAGGTGACCCGTCGGTAGAGGATCACTTCCTGCACACAGCTCTGGTTCCTAAAGGACAACCGTCCAAAGACAAATGTAAACAGGCTGCAGTGGTCACTCAACTGTTTCAGGGCCTTTGCTGCCTTTGGAAGCTGTGAACTGAAAATACGACTTATTAAAAGCCTGAGTTTGACTCAGTAGGGAACTAAAAGCAGCTAAAAATGTTACAGGTCGTGTCCCTGTTTCCTCTCATAGTTTATGTCGTTTCCATAGCAACAGACGGAGTCCAGGTGTTGTACCATTAGAATTCAGAGCAGGAGTGACTCTGTTAGTTTTAGCGGAGCACGTGTATAGACTGTACAGACCACATCAGGTACATTATGTCCAACCTGGGACATTGTTCAATGAAGCAAGAAGCATTTCTGTCCATTTGTTTTTGGCTTATTTGAATCAATACATCATCGTTCACACAGAGATTCTGTGATGGAAAAACTAGAGAATAACATTTTGTTGTTCATGATCGACAACCTTGTAAATAAATATATGGAACTGAAATGTTACAGGTAGTGTCCCTGTTTTGTTTTGTTTTTTTTGTGGGCATCAATCTGCATCAGATTTTATCCGATTTATTTTGATGTTTAATTAAAAGCGACTTGTTGCATGTGTACATTTTTTTGTTGTAGAATATAAACTCTCCCTGAGTTGCTAATAAATCCATGTGGTGATTAGGGCTGCCCCCTAACAGTCGACCAAACCGTTAGTCGATGAGAAGAGTCCTAGTCCACCAAGTTTTCATTGGTCGGTTAGTTGCAAAAAAGCCAACAACCTCAAACACCATTCGGGAGCTGCGCCTCGTCTTTAGGGCCGGGACGCAGGGATCAGGGGGGACGTTTGCAACACGGACCTTTTCTCTTGAACATGCGGTGAAGTCCAGGTCTCGTTACATCCCAGTGAGCGTGGCATACCGCCTCAGTTGTAGCTGTAGACAGTTTTCACCAGTTTCCTTTGGGAGGATGACCATGGATGTGACTTTCCTCGGGACCGGCTTGGCCCACCCCGCCTCCTCACAACTCGAAGTACACCCCGTTATTGAGTCCGCAGCCGAAAATCAGCCCGATCCGATCAGTTAAGCCAGAGTTACAGTAAATAAAAAATAAATAAAAACTGATTTTTTGACTTCATAAGTAAAAAAAAATAAATAAATACATGAACAGAAGTGTTTCCTGTTTTTAAGGTAATGTTTATTTGTTGAAGATTGTAAATGTATATGATCTGTTAGACCTGTCCGTAGGCTACGTATCAGTGAAGGTTTAATTTATCATGCTAGCCCATCTTTGGTGCTAGCCAGGGTAAAGTTGACGGAGACAGGGGAGGGACGACGTCATACTGTGCTGGTTGACACATTCAGAATCATTACCGCTGTTGCAGTTAGCACTGTCGTTAACAGGCGGCTCGCTTCGTCCGCGCGCTTATAAAGTTTATATTTTAAAAGCTCATTATTACGGTTTTGAGGATTTTGTTACTGTAAATGTTCACATCAACAGTAAATGAACTGTATGGAACCAAAACCAAGAAAGAGGGAGAGAGCAAAACCAGGAGGAACCAAGTGGGTGACCAAGACCGAGAAACTGAAACTAAACTTCAATTTATCCTCATTTTAGATTCATACAGTTAACTAGAAGACATGTTTGGTTTAAACTAATACTAATAATACTAATAATAATAGACTCTTGTGCTCAGAAATGAGATTTCATCCCACAGTGATGGTGCTGGTCACCCACTCCTGCTCTCAACACACGAGTCTCAGTCCAGTTTCAGTCCTGTAAGTCAGAGTCAGAGCTGTCACGGTCTCTGTGCTGGTGCAGGACTCATCCACAGCTTTAATCACACACACACACACACACACACACACACCCGGGGGAAATCAGAAATCAGGAGGACGTGGACAAAGAGGACTCGGACACCTGTGGCTCACTGCTCTCAGCCAATCAGGAGGTTGGGCAAGACAGGAAACATCCAGCTGATCGGGATGAGTGGAAGTGTGTTTGGATAAATGGTTTGATAAATGTTTCAGACAGGAGGCGACAGAAAGAGGGGGAAGAGAGGGAAACAAAAGACGAAGCAGGAAAAGGAGGAGGGCAGAGAAGCAGTGAGAATAAGTGAGAATAAGCAGTTTTATTATTATTATAATAAAAACGGAAAGATGAAAAGGAAGAAGAGATGAGGACAGACGGGAAAAGGAAAAGAGGAGAGGAAAGAAATGTGTAGAGAAAATTAGAGAAGATAAGAAAAGAGAAACGAAAAGAATAAACTAGTAGAGAAGAAGACATGAAAATAAAGTGAAGAGGAGTAAAAAAGGAAAAGGACACAAGAAGCAAGGACAGAAAAGATTAGAGGAAAGATGAGCAGAAAAGATAAAATAAGACCAAGATGAGAAAAAACAGGAGGAGTAGAGAACAAAAAGAACAACAACAATAAGACCAGAAGAGAAAAACCGTGAAGAAAAGTAGATTAAGAGAAAAAACTGAAAGGAAAGAGGAAAAAGTAGAAAAATGAGGAGCAAAGATGAAGGTTGCAAAATAAATGATAAAACCAAGAAGTAAAAAAGAGAGAAAAGCAGAAGAAGACAAGAAGGAAAAGAGGAAGATGAGATGAAAAGAAATTAAAGAAACGGCAAGAGGAGACAAGAAAACAATAAGAAGGAGAGTTAAAAAAAGACAAAACCAGAGAGGGGGATGAGAAGAGATTGAAGAGGAGGTCTTGAATTAACCAACAGCTTCTCTGTCATCAGCTGCTGATTTTGGAGAACGACTCTCCAAAAAAGGGACACACACACACACACACAGCTAGCCAGACGGCATTGTGGGTAATTAGCACCATCATGTCCAAAAGCAGCTGAGAGAGAGGAGATGGAGAGAGTCGATGAAAATGTAAATCTGCATGAAGAGATTTCTTCTGTTTGACTGCAAGTCTGCTTCAATCCACTTCACTCTGTGTGTGTGTGTGTGTGTGTGTGTGTGTGCGTGTGTGTGTGTGTGTGTGTGTGTTTAAACTACTGCATTGATTATTCCAGTTGTGTGTTGCTTTGAACAAGTTGTGTTGACATTTTTGTTATTCCTATTTCTCTCGTGCTATATCATATTATAAATTAGTGTGTGTGTGTGTGTGTGTGTGTGTGTGTGTGTGTATATAGAGCAGAGAAGGCAGCTCATGCCAGAAGAGATGACCCTGACACAGAAAAAGGGGGATAAACAAAAGCTTGGCAACTAAGTCCGCCTGGCAACCCGGCAGCTGTTTGTTTGTACACACAGCGATTCTGTAGCAGTGAAGGTGTGTGTGTGTGTGTGTGTGTGTGTGTGTGTGTGTGTGTGTGTGTGTGTGTGTGAAGTGAGATGGTGTGGGGAAGTAACCTCAAACCTGGCAACCCACCACCACCTTTCTGGGTCTTGATTTCGGTGACAGGGATGCCGCCTTTTGTTCACACTTCCCGTTTGTGCTAATGACGGCCTCTGGTGTCACTCAGGAAACGCTCAACTTCTCTACGTTTAGCAGTAAGAGGCGCGTCCTCGCTGCAGGGGGCATTAAATTACAGTGCAGAGTGTAGTTCAGGTTTCCATCACCATCATCAAGGTAGCAGAAAATGCTGGAAATTTTAAAACACAAGACAAAGACCTAGCAGAGACCATTATGTCAGTTTAGCACAAAGGGAGACAATAGTAATTATCCTCCTTCTGAGAAGAGAACGGAGAAAAACCTGACAATTACAAAGGGTTTGGGTGCATGAATCCCTGAGAGAATGAGCTTTTATCCATCACATCAAGTTGCTTTTGGGTTAAATCACAGACAGCTCATTGTTTTCTCAAGGTCAGTGACAAAAAATCTGCAACTGACAAGGTTTAATGTTTCTTAATGTAGGAAAACAAGGCTTATGCCAGAGCAATGTAAATCTGCCACTGCTCATGTGAAGAGGGCCTTAAACTGGGCAGACACTGCACATTAATATTAATCTTGTATGTTAACTCACACTACATGTTTTAATAGGCTTTTCTGCACGAACAAAATGTACGACTTCAACATTCACACTGAACAGGTTGATTATCGAGCTGCTCAAACCGCAGACAGTCGACCAAAATGTTTAACCTGCCACAAATCCACACATTTGGTCAAAAGCCAGGCTGTTGATCATTTCGGACGTTGTGCCCCCCCCCCTCAAACTGAAAATCAAATGACAGCCAATCTGGTGGAAATATGGGGTTGAAATCATGCTTAATCCATACAGTGTCTATCACACTCTCATTAAAAGTGGTAATAATCAATATGTTTGTAACAAAGTGAAAACAACGTGTTGGTGTCTGGGAGTGACGAACCTGCAGAGAACGATCAGCTGAATCTGCAGCTCAGAGCCTTATAGAGACTTTCAGCTCGTTGTTTATCTGTCCGGCTGCAACTTTACGTAACTGCTGGATGTTTAAGTAAGCAACTGTTTGCTAACAAGGCTGAGATGTTGGTAATAGTCCCTCATTGCAGAGGAAGACTTTGTCCTTGCAACTACAGTAATTAAAGGGACAGTTCACCCCAAAATCAAAAAAATATATATATATATTTCTCCTCTAACCTGTAGTGCTGTTTATCCATCTGGATTGTTTTGGTTGTTGAGTTGCAGAGTTTTGGAGATATCGGCCGTAGGGATTTCTGCATTTTTTGAATATCGGCTAAAATACGTTTGAAAAACTCGACAGCAGTCATGAGCCGGTTACTCGAGATAATCCACAGATTTGTTGTGAGCAGTTTCGCGTAGGAACTAAAATCGGTAGAAAGAAAATAATAACAACTACGGAGTCCCTAGGCGGTGCCCTTTCCAGGACCCCACCCGGAGACTCCAAGAAGGCCGGGTACTCAGAACTGCTGCTCAGCGCTCAAACAACAGCGACAGTCGTGTAGGGAAACTCTGGGGACATTTTATTGAACAGAAGTGTGAACTTGCACAAGACTGTTCTCCTCCTCGTCCTCCTCATTTATCTCCTCCTCCTTTCCCCCTTACTCTCAGCTGTCACTCACCTCGTCTCCCTCTTCACCTCCTTCACTTGCTCCTCCTCCTCTGTTGTCGCTGCCTTACCGCAGCTATTTCTTACCAATTGTATCTTCTCTGTCCTCACTCCTCCATTTTCTCCTTGCCCTCTATTCATTTTCCTCTTCATCTCCTCCTTCATTCTCTTTCCTGTCTTTCAATTACTAGTCTTGCCGTTGCACTCTATTCCTCTCTTTAAAACTGTCTACATCTTCTCCACCTCCTCTCCATTCTTCCTCTTCACCTCCTCTTTATTGTCCCTCCTTTTTTCCACCCTTTACCTCCCTGATCGTTCCCTTCTTTTCTGTACTTTTTTTTATTTCTTCCCTTCCTCTCCCTTTTTTCTTCTGTTCTCCTTCTCTCCTCTCTCGCTATCAGTCTCTCCTCTTCTTCACATCCTCTTGTTTTCCTCAGTTCTCTCCCCTCTTCTTCCTCTCACAAATCGTCCTCTTTTCCTCTCTCCTCCATCCTCTTCCTCTTTCACTGTTGCTCCCGTACTCCGTCTTCAACATCTCTCTTCCTCCTCTCCTTTACTTCCTCCATTCCTTCCCTCACTTCCTCCTCCCATATCAACTCCGCCTCTCCTCCTCCTCCTATTTTATCTGTTCTTTCCCCTTTCTTCTCTCTCCTCCCTCCTTCTCCTTCCCTCACTTCCTCCGCCCATCTCGACTCCTCCTTCATGGCATATTTGTCGTTCCGCCGCTCCTGTGTCAGCGCTCTGTCGCTCAGCTGTCACTTTCAAACTGGGACGGACACACTCACTCTCACACACACACACACACACACACACAGTCAGAAAATTATCAGCCTGTGGCTCGCGAGGCCTCCCGTCTTCCACCCCCGATGTTGTTTCAGCCACTCTCGCACCATGCCGACCAGGACACACACACACACACACATTTATGCATCTGTGGACTCCCATGAAGGGACAAAGCTAAGTGTAGGTATTATTAGAGCACTGTTTAGTACCTCACGCGCACACACCTAACTGACAGGTGTCTCATTGCAGTGACTGCTCAAAACAACTGCAGGTTGAATGCTGTTCTTCTGTGTGTGTGTGTGTGTGGGGGGGCACGACGTTTTTGTTACCTATTGGGGACCTGTTCCGGTATAAACACTTTCCTTGTTGGGACCAGTAGTCCTCATGGGGACCAAAGCCTGGTGAGGCCTAATGAGGCAAAACGTCATTTCTGAGGTCCTGCTTAAGGGTTAGGGGCAAGGCGTGAATTGAGGTTAGGGTTAGGGTTAGGCTGTCCACAATGAGTGGAAGTCAATGCAATGTCCTAACAAGGATAGCTTCGCAAACGTGTGTGTGTGTGTGTGTGTGTGTGTGTCAGGTCAGTACGCTATCTTGAACCACAGACCTCTGCAAAGTTCAAGATAGTTTGACAACAGGAGAAGAAGAGGGAAGAAAGAAAGTAGGGACGGAGGATGGAAGGAAACAAAGATGGAGGAATAAACAGAAAAAGGAGAGACAGACAGAGGGTGGGAGAAAGGGAGAGAAAGAAAAGGGGTGAGGAGGGGGTGGAGGAGCAGAAAGGGGGAGGGAGAAAACGAGTGAAGGAGACAAATGAGATGACAAAAAAAAGGGTGAGAGGTGTATTAAAATACAAATGTACGCGATGTAATACAGAGTTATAGTGGAACAAGTGCGAACATAAAAGAAAAAGTAATTCATTGTATTCAGTGTTTGAAAAAAAAAAAAAATAACTTCTCAGGAAAGAATCAATGATAATGAAATTTCATCTCTGACAGCTAACATCATCATCGAGCGGATGACTGACAGCTCTAAACTGCCATGTGTCAGATGTTGACACTATCAACATCTGATGACACTGATGTTTACAGATCTCTCTCTCTGGTAATCATTTTGCGCTTTACTTCTTTCTCCCCGTGACGGCAGGAGAAGCTTTTTCTGTCCGATGCGGTCCGATGGGACAGCAGGCGAAATGTATTCGCGTTGTGTAGCGAAAAGCAGGACAGGAAATAGTGCGGGTAGGGTTGTAAATATAAACTCTACAGCTAGCTGCGGGTTAACGACTGCAGATCAGTTGTAAATTATACAGCTTCTTGTCATTAACCTCTGTCACTGCAGCCAATCAGCACCCCTCCCTCTCTGCTGCTTGGATTATTTCCGCCTGCAGCTAAATAAACAATCAATATTTCCTGAACGAGAGATTAATAACACCCCCTCTCTCAAACTGGCTGGACATTGGACACCCTCACGATTTCTCGTGTCAAAGCTCAATCACATTGTCAGTTTACAATTGGAAAGCAAATGTGCGTTGCCCTGTTCTTCGAGGAAATAAGACAGGACGACCGGCCCACCACAGCACCCAGGCCAACTGATTTACACACCTGTGCATAGTAATAAGTCTAATCAACACCACACACCTGTGTAGAAAGCAGAGGTTTGTGAAGGAGACCTGGAACATAATAATCAGTAGTATGACTGAGCAAGCAGGGTCAGGGAACCAGGATCGTCATGGTTACATGGTGTGCGTCTTAACCACTTGACCCCCAGGACGCCCTGCACTTATATTTTTTTGTATGAGACTTAGCTTTTATTCATACGCTACATGTTCTATAAAACATGTAGGCCAGAGAATCGATGGTTGAATGGCTTCAGAAACCTCCTCCCCTCAGAATCGGGGGGCCGCATCCGATCATTAAAAGAAAAATTAAAAAATCCAAGCACTTACAATTTTAATGACATCTCGCTCTTGTTCATATGGAGGTTGAATGCACTTAGTGTAAGTCGCTGTGGACAAGAGTGTCTGCAAATGAGCAAGAGCCAGTTTGCTGTTTATGAGCCTAAAAGTCTTAAATCAACCAGCTTTAATTGCAGAGCCAGTGCTTCGGCAAGGTGCAGATAAGACCGTTAATGTGATGTTATATGTATTTTTGAAATATGATGCAAACATTTAAAAAACTACAGAACTGACAGGACATAGTACACAAAAGTGCAGATAAGGCTGACCAAAATGAGAATGTGTTGTGATTACAAGTCAGTAGCAGTAGGAGGAATGTTTTCCTGTTTCCTGTAAGTTGGTTTGGACATGTCCTTAGCATCTCTACACAGATCTACACCTGTGATGAGCAGTGAGCATCAACATGACCTTAAACTGCATGAACATGTAATCCAAGGATAGATGGAGGAAAAAATGTGACACTGAATTTTCATAAAACTCAAAATGAGAAACTCGACAAGCATCTAATCTTGTGTGTGTGTGTGTGTGTGTGTGTGTGTGTGTGTGTCCCCTCTCCCTCCGAACTCATATTGAGGTAATCTCCCAGAGTGGCCGGCTTTAAGCCTCGTCATCGTCTCACTCACTCACACACACACACACACACCTTCCTTCATTAGGCATCAATATTCAGGTTCATTTTAATTTAGCACCAAAGGAGGTCAGACGAGCGAGCTCATCACCCTGTTATAGCTTCGTCACGCGTGCTAACACACACACACACCATCCATTCTGCTCTACTTCTGCAGCAGATAGCGGAGGAGGCTGTAAATCGACTGCAGCCGTCACAGTCTGACTGACTGCTACTACTGGAGAGAGAGAGAGAGAGAGAGAGAGAGAGAGAGAGAGAGAGAGAGAGAGAGAGAGAGAGAGAGAGAGAGAGAGAGAGAGAGAGAGAGAGAGAGAGAGAGAGAGAGAGAGAGAGAGAGAGAGAGAGAGAGAGAGAGAGAGAGAGAGAGAGAGAGAGAGAGAGAGAGGGGAAAGAAAGTAAAGCGGGAAACTGTTCAATAAAAACGATTACATCTCGGTCATTCCTGACTCAGAGACGTAATGAAATGAGGATCCCGTTAGTGACCGACTCCAGCAGGTCTAACAAAAGAAAACTACATGTCTACATGAGACAAGTCAGCAGAGACAAAGGTTTGTCTTTGAGCACAGTAGTTGAGTAAATGTGCCACTGGTGTCTGCACTTCCTGATATTTTTTAAGGTTCACTGGCAAGAAGGCAGCTGCACACTGAACCGATGCGCTCGAAAACGCATTTAGCACGCAGCAGCTACAGTGTGTAGACATCACGTCTTGATCTGATGAACTCGGCATGTGACCAGAAAGGTCAATATACAGACGTCACCTGACTCAACACGACAGGGGGTGAAACGGCGAGCGCTCCAGATCAATTACATCAGCTTTATATGGACATCCTAACTGTTCAGTCTTTTTGGTAAACTCGTTGATGTCTGATCGAACTAACTTGTGGACTTCAGAACAACATCAGTGCAGATTTTACTGAGCACCTTTTCCAGCAGAACCACTTTGCTTTCTGTTTGTAGTGTTTTTTCTCTCTTGTAAAGCACTTTGACGTCACAAAAACAGGTGATTTTATTTTATAAAAACAGTTGCAGAGTTGTTTTGTATGTAATCGTTGAACGATACAGTTGCTGACTCTTTGTTTTCAGCCCTGCAACTGTTTTTTGACTCACGAGGGGACAAATAAATAAAGTTTGGCTTTTTTTTGCTAATTTTTCCTGTCATAACAAAGGCTCTTTGAAATGACTTCTTCAGGTCTTAATTACCAAACCAAAACTGTCCCATAGTCCGTCAGGAGTTCATCTGAGCTGGCTTTTTGGCTTTGGAACAGCCTCCCATGCGGTTGAAAGCTATGTAAAAAGCTGTGGGAAAAAAAAAACAATTTTCTTTTTGTAAGTCGTTTTTCTCTTTTGTCTCTTCTTGTAAAAGTACTTTTAACTAACGGATGTGAAATCTGCCATCCATCCCTGCGGTTAAGATGACATGTTTTTGTTGCTCAGAAAGTAATCGTGCAGCTCCGACCTCAAAGCCAGGCCGACGCTTCTGTGGAAGGAAACTTACAAAAGGCAGAGAACAGTGACGCAGCTTTATAAAACATGATCTGCACATATGTAGACATGATAAGGTAACACGTCCCTGGCCCCCTGGAGGTTTAAAGGTCCAGAGACATGAGGAAGTAGGAAAGCAAAGACACACAAACTGTAACTGACCGAGAGGTGAAGCTGCTTCTACTGTGTGTGTGTGTGTGTGTGTGTGTGTGTGTGTGTGTGTGTGTGTGTGTGTGTGTGTGTGTGTGTGTGTGTGTGTGTGTTATGTGTTCTTCTCTCGTCACAAACCTGGCATGATGCTGATCAGCTTAATAGGCTTTCTATTGATTCTGCCTTTCTGTTCTCACACACACACACACACACAGCGACCCAGTTAGATTTATCCTATTTGAGTCTCTCTCCTCCCCACCTTGTCTCTTCAATTCTGTTATTCTGTGTGTGTGTGTGTGTGTGTGTGTGTGTGTGTCATGCTGTTCTCTTGTTCTTCTCACTGTCGTCCCTCGTGGCTGATTAAATCAGTTTCTATTAGGCCCACTCTCTCTCTCCCTCTCTGGTTTTGTCAACACGTCCCGGCCGCCAGTGTTTTTATTCAGATCCGTGTTTGGAAAGATTTTAACTTCAGTTTAAAGTTAAAAAGTTCAGAGCTTTGACATTTAACATTATATCTGTGATTTAAAGATTTTGGTTAGATGTTCTGACAGCACAGTTATGTTAGGGAGTCTCATCATCCACTCCTTGCACATGCTGGCCTGGAGTGGCCCCCAGACGCCCCTCTGCATTTGAATGAAGACCATGAGATGCAGCTGAAAGCTCCAACAAGACTAAGTCTACAGACATGCTAGCGGCTCTGTGAAGCTGTACTTCGGCACAGCGCTGCTTTGATCTAAATGTTAAAGCAATGTTAACATGCTGATTTAAGCAGATGTAATGATCACCATCTTAGCACCTTAGTTTAGCATGTTAGCATGCTAACATTTGCTAATTGGCACTAAACACAAAGTACAGCTGAGGCTGATGAGAATGTCATTCATTTTGCAGGTCCAAAAACCAAAGTATTGACCTGATGACAACACAAGAGGAGCAGTGGTTCCCAAACATAGAGCCACTGCGGGGGGGGGCGTGGATGTTAGCAGACCTAAAGTTGCATGAATGTGATTAATGTGGTGACATAAGCAAACAAAAGTGCTCTGATGTGCTAAGGCTATTCTGCTAACCTGAATTATTTAAATCACCTGAATTGTTAATGAAATCCACTTTTGCTGGGGTAGGGGGGCATGAACTTTTTTTGGCTTCTGAAGGGGGGCGTGACAGAAAAAGTTTGAGAACCGCTGCTCCAAAGACCTTGAATATCTGTAACAAATATCATGGCAGTCTGTCAAGTAGCTGTGAAGACATTTCACCACAAATGTCAACCGAGAGGGAAAGTCAGGGGATCACCAAAGTCAGTAACCCCCCCCTCACAAAAACATCTGAGTTGTTTCAGTCTGGACCAACGTGGCGGTTCGACCAACTGAGCGAACATCTGACATCGCTCTCCACAGAGCCAGCATGCTGCTAACGTGGCTAAAAAGCTAGTACCTTTGAACTTCGATTATTTTGTTACGTACACTGTTCACACCCAAAGATTCACACATCCCGTGTAGGCAGGAAGCGTAGCTGCGCACGGGTCGAATTCATGTCAGGTACAACTGATTCCAGTGGGGGAAAGCATCAAAACATCCAGAGAAACTTCTCAAACAACACGATCAACATCTCCGCTCTCAATCTGTATGATCAGTAATGTTTTCACCAGTCGAGACAACGGGAGACAGGCAGAGAAACACTTGATGATCTTTAAAAAAAACCCAGAAAGTCGTGTAACATTTACTTCCTCAAATCCTCAGACTCTTCTAACAATATGGATGAAAAAAATATTCCATCTACTGCACAATGAAGAAGATTTTTAACCCGTTTCTGAAGTTGCGTTACTGTTTCCAAATCCGAACAGAGATGGCTTTGTTCAATTTGTGTGACTTGAACAAAAATGTAACTATTTAAATACAGTCACAACCTGAGAAATGGGTTTAAAATCTTTATCGTGCAGTGAACAGACAATTTTCTCATCTAGATGGTCCGAAGAGTCTTTGAAGATTCTGGAAAAACCTTCAGAACTGCAGTAAGCGTTGTTAAACTACCCGGGTTTTTATTTTTATACGTAAATACTAAAATGTTTAGAGGTGATAGACCATGAAGTAAACCAGCAGAGACCAGAAGCCTTGTCCGGTCGCTCTCTTCTAAGTTAGAGTTTTCTTTTTCCTTGGACACACACACACACACACACTCTGTAGAGATACAAGGCCATGTCAGCAGTCTGTAAGAGAGCTGATGGATTATCTGCAGGACTCAGGACTGTCTGGCTGGCTGTTTCCTGTCTGTTCAGGCTGCTGTTGAACCAGTAAACAGATGAAGCTGCACACGAGCCCCAAGGACACTTTATAACTCACCACACACACACACACACACACACCACAGTGGCCTTGTCTATCACATGCTGATGAACATGTCTGTCATCGATCTCTCTCTCTCTCAGTTCATCATCTACGGTCATTTTCTGAAGTCGGCCTGTTTTTAACTGGACTGAGATTCGAACCAAACTCAAACCGGCTTCGTCTCCTGCTCCGAGGGGAACGCACAGGCTGCTAAATGTGACTGCTGACAAAGCCATCGGCACAGAAACGAACCTCGCTGACCGACACAGTTTTAAGGAAGCAAACGTGTGTCGTGCAGGACCTGTTACTAGCTTTGTCAGGTTTAAGTGGAGACAGTTTTTGCAAAACTCTGATGTAGTGAATATTAGTGTGTTCCCATATTCCATGTTGCTTTTATAAACATCATATATGATCTGCAATGATTGTAAGCTTGGCGTCCATCTATCTCCATAGCGCTATGCAGATAGTCATTGCCCGTCTTGTGCAAGAGGACGAACATGCGCACACACACACACACACACACACACGGATGACGTGACACACAGTCCTGCCAAAGGTTTCACACTATCCCACTGATCTACAGGTGGGGGTAACACGCCAAGAAACGCAACAATGTGCCAACAAAGGCAGTGAAGAAGAAGAAGAGAAGATGACTGCATGCTATTAAACATGAATGTAAACAATACAGGACTTAACATGTTCAAAAAGGCAGCTTGTATTCAATACACACAGTGAGTACTGGTGAGAAACACTGAATGGAAACATCACTTGTTTGTTTAAAAACGAGAGTTGGGCAAAAAACTTTGTGAATTGAAGTCAATTATAAGCAAACTGGAAAACAGCACTTTTGGTCAAAGCTTGTGCTTCTGATTTATTGTTTTTACATTATTATGATAGTAAACTATCTGTAACTACTGTTTTGTTTGTATTGTTGTAACAATGTTTTACGCTGCCATCTCACCCAAGTCTCTCTTAAAAAACAGGTTTTAATCTCAGCGAGTCAACGAATGCTGGTCTCCAGTTTCCAGTAGCAGTGCACCAATCCTCCACAGCTACAGTCTGATGCTCAAACACAAACCAACGCTTTACAGCCAGCGTGGCTTCAGACCCGGAACATATCTTTTTTAATTGAAGACATTTTCCTACAGATCCACACAGTCCTGTGTGTGTGTGTGTGTGTGTGTGTGTGTGTGTGTGTGTGTGTGTGTGTTTTCCTGTCTAACATGGCAGCTGGTTAGCATGTTAGCTTGCTGTTTCGATCTATAAATGCTAATGTTTTTCTTGCTATGAAGCACCAGCAGCTTATTCTGGTCCTAAGGGACAACTAGCGAGCTTAACCCCGACGACCCCTCCACCAACCCCGAGACGACCCCATGACTACTACACCCCCACACACACCCCCACACGAAGGCTGTTCATCACCGCCAACAAGGACAGAAAGACATGCAATGACTAGCCAACAATATTTATTTTTGATTTTTATTTGTATATTTGTTCATTCATTTCTTTATCTGTTTGTTGGCTGGTTGGTTTTAAAATTTGCTGAGATTTTAAGCCCAGAAGAGTTTTTTAGGACTTTATTTTAACCTATTTATTATAATTGTTGCTCTAACTGCCTTAGATTGGTAAGAATTACTTTTTAATGAAATGCTTTATTTTTTGTTTTCAAATACATTCACATGAAAATCCAAAAATCTCTATTATTGTTGATTTACACAGGTGTGTGGTCTTTAATATTTCTTTTCTAAATTAAAGTGTGTTTCACTGTAACATTACTGCAGTCATGTTCGTTACACGCGGCCGTCTCTTCGTGTCGTCTCGTCCCTGCTGACGCGCCCTGACCAGCGTCAGAGAGGCTGCTGTTCATTCTTTATTTTGTTGCTGTTTTTATTTTTAATCTGACTCTCAGACATACAGACCACAGCAGGAAGTGATGTCATCTTTACTTCAGATTCACTGCATCAACATTTGAAGGACAATGTTCTCCTGGTTGGAAAACACACACACACACACACACACACACACACCTATATTTCAAACAAAAGAGTTTGAGGAGAGTGTGTTGCATCTGTAGCAGATACATTTGTTGTTCAGACAACAAGGCCATCTTGTTAAAAGCAAGTGAAAGGGATGCATTCAAAATCCTACTTTAGTGAAAGTACAGAAGTAAAAGCACTGGTTTTGCAGTAAAATGTCTCCTGTGACTGATTCTATCTGATATTATTAGATTGTTAATGCTGATGCTTCAATGTTAGAGCAGTTAAAACTAGCTCCACCTCGAGCAGCTACAGCATTTTACTGCTGTAGCTGCTCGAGGTGGAGCTAGTTTTAACTGCTTTTTACACAGTTAGCAAGTTTAGTCCAGTGGTTCCCAACCTTGGGGTCGGGCCCCTCCAAAGGGTCACCAGATAAATCTGAGGGGTCGTGAGATGATTGATGGGAGAGGAAAGAAGAAAAAAAAAAAGTTCTAATAAAAACAAACAATGTATTTTGAGTTTTTTGGACTTTTCCCTAATCTTCGTTTTTTTGTAAGATATTGGATAATTTTACGATAATCGTGTGAGAAGTTTAGAGGAGAAACGCCACTTTGGTGGAAACAACGGCATCTGAAACACGTGGCACGGCGACGCAGCTGCACACTGCTTTATTGTAAGAGGTCACACATCAAATGGTTGTGAACACTGGTTTCATCTTTAATAATGCATTGTATGTTACAGGCTAATCATGTGTTTTTTTAACGTAAAATCTTCACTTGTAAAGTAACTCCAGCTGTCAGATAAATGTAGTGGAGTAAAAGTATAAAATAGCATAAAATATATACTCGAGTAAAGTATGACAAAGTAAAGACACTGCATACTGTACGACGTCATTGTCAGTGGCATCCATCCCGACCTCCTCCCTGAGTTTTGAGGTGCAGTAACAACTTCACATCACTGCCGCCTGACAGACAAGAGTCAGAATTAAAGTTAAAGTAAACGCAGGTCAGTTTTGGCTTTTGAGCAAAGATGTGCAGCAGCACACAATCACCTGTAAACAATTACTTTTACAAAACTGCAGACTTTCAAAGAAACACTTATGAGTCTTATAAGATGTCCAAACCTTTCTGACAGCACGCGTCTATGACTGATTTAAAAGATTCAAAACATGTTCATATTAAAAAAAAAAAAAAAACGTTTTTTGAGCTTTTAAGAAGCCAAACAAACAGACACTTTATTGCTGACATCCATGTGTTCTTCCACTTTGGTATCTCAAACACACAGAGAACACAAATGATACATCCAACTATAAAAGAATCCAGCTTCAGAGACAGACAGTAGCCTGTCCTAGGTGTTTCCCTGCCTTTCATCCAGTGCATGCTGGGATACACTCCAGCCGCACCACCACCCTGAGCTGGAATGTTTTCTATACGTTTTTCTACTGAAACACAATCAGCAGGGCCGAGGACCCGTCATGGCTGCCAGCGGGGTGACTTACATCACCTGGAGGTCCTCTTTAGGACTCCAAATGATGGCTGGGGAGCCGCCAAAGCGGCCGCCAGAAAAGAATGCATCGACCGCGGCCAAAACCGGGCCGGTGCTTGGCCGGCGCCTGCTGGTTGTCTCCCAGTCTGTACGGGAGCCAGCAGAGACACCGGCCCTCCACATGGGAAAAAGAATAGGAGCTTCAAAATACCAAAGTACGGATCGACTGCATTACTGGCAAGCTGATCCACCCGCTTCACTCCGATACCTTAAAATAAAATCCACCTAAGACGCAGAGACAAATCATTTGATTGTTTTTATGGCCACTTTTTATTCCTGGCTGTTACTGTGATCAGCAGGTTTTATTGTTATTGCTTTTCTATTGCTCTTCCTGTATCTCCTCTGTATAATCGGGCAACATAAATGTATTGATATGTACTGTTATGGCAGTTTGAGAGAGAGAACAGAGATGACAGAAAGGTCAAAAACTGGAGAGCAGAGGCTGATGGAGACAGAAAGGGAGCAAAAAAAGAAAAACGATGGAGTCGATATAGTTTTTATTGTCTGTTTCACAATCATGGATTTCACTGGATTTCATTGTTATTGGCGTCCTTGTTATCTTTTTCCTTTAGCTACTTTTGTGCACTAATGCAAATGATATACTGTATATTTACAGATGAAGCAATTTAAAAAGTGAAGCAGAGAGACGGAGAACTATAGTGAGAGAAAAGCAGAATATAAACAAAAACAACATAGTAGCTACACATCGACAGCTACCATCATCATCATCATCACCACCAAGAGTCAGTCATGGTTGCTGTTAGAAACCTCTATGCAAGAACAGTGTCGAGTCTAAAATAAACATGACTTTTTAAAACTGCTTTTCCGCAAGGGTTTTTTCAAGAAAATGTCATGAGAAACGTACTACATAGTCATCAAAATGTCACTGAAATAAAAAGGTTGTAATCTAAAAATCCTAAACTTTTCACCAGACTTTGGTTCAGTTCTCTCTTTTTAGACGTCTTGTGGGAGATGTGCTGTTATCAGCTGCTCCAACAATAAACTTCAACTTTGGAAAATAAATGGAAAACAAAATCCACAAGCCTCCATGATATTAATTTCACTGTAACTTATCTCCACTAAATCCTCCATTCTGTAAAGCCATCCTCGCTGTATACGTTTCCTGATTGAAATTCCACTTTTCACATTTCATGTGTTTCTGATTTTTATTAAAAAGGATTCATTTCATTAGTTTACAAAAAAAAAAAAAAAAAAATGAGGTTGGGTTAAATTACTACACAGCACTTTGGCATCCACCCCAAATCTTCCAAAATCTTGTGGAAAAGAAGAAGAGTGAAGGCTGCTACAGCAGATTAACGCCCACGGTTTTGCAATGACAGTTTCACATATGGGTGGATTGTTCAGGCGTCCTCATACTTTTGGCCATGTAGTGTATTTTCAGCTCAACCAGAGGCAGAAAGTTTTGCCACCTAAATCAATCATCGGTTCACCTCTGACCGAGTCTTTTCTTGCAAATAGCAATTAAGTTATTTTATTAGTTATTCTATTATTTCATATCTGAAATATTTTTAATTTCCTTTAAATAAAAGAGGAATTATTCATTAACCCTTATCTGAAGCTATGGTATTTTTAGTTTCATGGGTGGTCTCGGGGAATAACGTAAAATGAATATATTCACTCCTCAATTAATAACGCCCTTAATTTATTTGAAGTGGATTTGGCCATAAATAACGAGAAATCGATGTAAATGTGAGGATACTTAAAGGAACATGTGATTCATAGAGATTCGTGTCGAGTGACAGCGAGGAGGAGAACTGAGAGACAGAGCGAGACAGAGGAAGTATGAAAGACATGAAAATAAAGACAGAGAGGCACGACGACAGGAAACAGAGACAGGCGAGGAAGATGAGACAGTAACAGAGACAGAGGACAGAAGAGAGAGAGAGATGGAGGTCTTTGACATGGCCGCCCATCGTCAAAATAAATCACGAGCTGCAAAGTGTTTTAAAATGCCGGCCTGCTGGAGAGAGAGAGAGAGAGAGGCAGTGATTTACTGAAACAAGGTTCATTTTTAATCATCAGCAGATCTGAGTCACATTTAATGTTTCCGCTGTGGACTGAGGACTGTAAACCCACCAGAGCTACACAGAGACCACCGGCCGCCTCTGTGGATCACGGTCAGTTCTTTCTCCACATTAGGACCACATTTCCCATCAGCCCTGTTGCTTCCCATCTCGTCTGAGACCTCTCTCCCGAGCAGGTAGTGTTACAGTGGGTTTTTAAACAGAACAACGAGCTGAGAGTCTCTAACGCTCCGTAAAGCCGAGAGGAGCTGCAGATTCAGCTGATCGTTCTCCGTAGCGTCATCACTACCAGACGCCAAATGTTTTCACATTTGCAGCATTACAAAAAAATATTGATTATAGCCCATTTAAAAAGCAGCTCAGGACTTGTTTTGTTATCTCTATTTTCTACTTTGATATTGTGTCTTTCTCGCACTTTGTGACGACTAGTTTCTATTGTGGTGACATGATGGATATTCCTAAATAATGCTGTGCTGGTCCCTACAGCACTGGTTGGTCTGTGGGCAAATAATGGAGCTGCCATGTATCGTCTGCAGTGTGCTCTGTACTGTAACGTAAACTGAGGGGACAGGATGCATACACAGTGCACAGTGGGTGGCACATTTTTGTCCCAGGACCCTCTAGCAGTTTAATCCAGCCATGCAGAAAACATTCTACTTTCATTAAACAGGGTTTTTTTTTTTTGTTTTATGTTTTCAAAATTCATGATTGCGACGATTTCGGTTTTCTTGGGATGACAAAAGCACACGTGGCAGGACACAGTACGTCTCTCAAAACTTTAGTTGGATTTGTTCTTGAGCCGCTCCCCTTCCAAATCCAACACGGTGGATATAAACTTGCATTTTGTGCCTTGCATCTTTTTAATTAATTTGATTTATCTCGACGAATCAAACCACTTTTTCTTTGTGCAAAATATAGCTTTTTCCCCTCTGACTGTGAATCACTTGTGTTGTAGTGCTAGAAATTAAGCCTGCAGGCTTGTAAGTGGCGGTCTTATTTTATTAATGGATTTAATGATGTTAATAAGGTTACCAGTAGCACCTTTAAAGCCCTGATCCTCTAGGTCTCTGTTTTAAATTCACAATAGTTATTTATTTTAAACTAGAGTGCAGGACTTTTTCATATAAATGAACGTCCGTTACATAAAAGCCCTTGCCAAACGAGTTCACACAATGCTGATTAAGCCTCTCGCCGCCAGATCTCGCACAACTTTCGCAATATACCCGAGTTTTAAGATCTGGTGTCTGTGGCGACATTCCCACGCCGGCGCACCGGTAGTGATGCATTTTACGTCAACCAGCAATGATTGGTTTGCCAGAGCTGCTGGGGGGAGCGACCGTGGTGACGGAGTACGGTGGAGCCTAAACGTCACGTCGACAGTGTTTGTGTAATTGCTCAATGCCAGCAGGGGGAGACAAAAGCTCCGCGCTGCAGGTTTCATTCATTCATTCATTCATTCATTCTGTTTCACTCGTGCTGCCCAGAGATCACATGCCCATCATGCAGCGTAGTGCATGACTGTGACAATGCAGTTTCAGTTTCTTCTTCACGGTTTATTCTGAGATGAAACAGGAAGCAGGAACAGAGGAAGAAGGAGGAGGAGGAGGAGGAGGAGGGGAAACAGAAGGAGCAGGTGTGGTGGGAGGTTGAACAGGTGGAAGAGGAGCAGGAGTGTTGGCGGTGTCAACAGGAGGTTGAGTGACTTCATGTGTCTCTGATAAATCAGACCTCAAAGCAGACCAACTGCCTCCAAGGTCAGCTGACCACACAGCCAGAGGCCGACCTGCTGCCATTAAAGAACACAGTACGTGTGTGTGTGGGGGGGGGTTGTTGAACACGCCATGTACTCAGTGATCCTACAACCCCCGAGTCCTCCGCTACAATAAATCTGTCATTTCACTGTAAATTCTGCGAGCTCAGAAAGTAAAACCCCCATCATTACTAGTTACTTTTACATTTTACATGCAAACCATATGTTTAGCTTCAAAAATAATGATGATGCATTATTATAGTATTTATACGAGCTGTAACAGTTACACACTGCTTATAAGTTAATTCATCAATAGTTTAATATTCTGGAGAAAGCATGCGGAGACTAAATTGCCATTATGTTTTTACTTCATCATTCAGGTCGACACTGTTTTAGAGGGAGGATTATCTTGTGGTGACATTTCTGTCACGTCAACGACACAGAAGCTGTGGCAGCGATTTTTATGAGCAGTTAACTTGACATTTGTCACGTCAGACGAAGAAATATGTTGATTATAGAGTTGTTTCTGTATGCCGACCTAAACATCCATCTCATCCACACTTGACGCCATTTTTCTGTCACTATTTGTCTGGCCCTGGCACAGGAAACAGCCGTGAAAGAGCACCACACCCATTTGAAACACAAAAATAAATAAATAAATTTTAAAAAAAAATGTGATGTGAGCAGAGATTCAGAGGTCTGGAACCAGAGTCAGGGAAAAGAAAATGTTGGATTTAATGTTTTATATTTTGTGGAGCAAACACTGATAGATGCCTTAAAGGCTCGGAAAAGCAACGGGGTCCAACAGAAAGACGAAATAATCCGTCTTGTCTGTGGGATTCTCACGGGTTTAAAGTGGGCGTGACTCAGCTGGAAAAATAGTGATGTCACGTACATTTGTGCACCAATCAGGATTTAGCAATATTTGAATCTGATGACAGTTAATGGTTGTTTTGCATAGGTTGCCAGCTCTGTCAATCAAATCTGATCAGATCACACCCACACAGTCCTGATGAGGCAGGCGAGCCGAGTTCAGGAGGGTTAAACTCGTAATGAAGGATGTCTGAGGAGGCTTTTCTTCAAACTTTGACTTTCTTTGTTGCTTTATTTAAGTTTTATTTACACATTTTTCAGCATAATAGATCATGCATCCAATAACAGAACATTTATGATTTGGCTCTTTGCATTCCTCTGGTTGTTGTGGAGTAACTAACCCTCCACTCCTCCCTGTATTGTTTTTAAGCAGCTAACTGCCTGCCTGATTGCCCCGACATTAAGTGCACCCTGTTAGATTTGAACCTGACAGGATTACAGAGGGAATAACAGAGAGTGACAATAGTGAAGTGACTTCATTTGAAGTCAAGAAAACCCCAAAGTCTCCACTGTAATCAAAACAAACATGGTCGACTTCCTCGCCGCTGTTGCACTCATCCCAAATTATTTAGACAGAATGTAAAGAAAGACTCCACTGGGCCTGCTGTTGATGGTGACACTGGTTGCTATGGTTCTGCAGTTGCTATGGTTACAGCTGTGGTGATCCTGATGAACAGGTGAAAACACACCGTGTGTGTGTGTGTGTGTGTGTGTGTGTGTTCTACATTTCAGGGATTTTGTGATGATTGAGAAGCGGACACATACACAGAGTGATTGATAACTCTGCCCTGCACCTCTGAAGCAATAAACCATCTCACACACACACACACACACACACACTCGCTAATGAAAAGATGGAGGAATATTCTGTCACCAGCCTCTACACACACACACACTGTTAGATATGTACAGACAGACACACACACACACACACCGGCCAATCGTCTCGTTGCTAAACAGACGTTGAGGCATGTGAACGACTCGGTGCGTTTGATTTACGCTCGCAGACACTTGAAGAGAAGTGGACAGGTCACTGAGCGGGTGGAGATAAATCAGCTGTTGCTGCACGGCGCCAAAAAAAAAAAATCCACAACACCTCTCCATCACACAGCTGATGTCATCACGCCGCGACCTCTGACCTTTGACCCTCATGCCGTTGGCTGCTTGTAGTGTTGGAGACGGGGACCACTGTAAAGCTTATGCTGCTGTAGAACTAAAGCTTTATGTTGATATCGTCATATTTTACTCTTTGAGCAGAACATTTCATCAGACCTCCAACTGGAAATGTGTTTAGGTTGGTTCAGGTGACTTCCAATAGTTTGAGTACCAATCAAAATGTGTCTGTTGTAGTATCAAAGCATCACAGTATCAAAACTGAAGTACGGAAAGTTGCTTTATCAGATCCTACTCTCGTTTACTTATCCATCCGTCCGTCATCTACACCTGCTTATCTTTTGCAGGGTTGCAGGCAGTGTTAGTTTCGGCAGCTATTTTAGATTTAGTCGGAAATGCTTATTAGTTCTGGTCACATTTTAATCATTTTTATCCTTCATAGTTTTAGTTCAGTTTTAGTCGACAAAAGTCTACTTTTACCCAAGGTGTTTTCTCTCTAAACTACTTCATTACCATTAAAATCACACTAGTGCTGAACCTTCTGTCGATTAATATGCCTACCAGAGCTAAGAACATATATGACTGTACGTCATATGACACTGTTTTGAACTTTAGTGCATTGTTTGTACTCTTTATCTTAAGCATGAACAAAAATCTTATGTTGAAATGTTGTTTTCAACCAAAAAAAAAAAAAAAAAAAAAAAAAAAAAAGTGTGACGCACCTGAAAAATGGGGCTGATATAAAAATTAAAAAAGAATAATTTTTGTGACCCAACAACGCTGGTGTCTGATGTTTGATCAAGGAGATCATTTAAAGAAACGAATCAAACATCCTGTCACGTGTCTATCACTCAGTGTCCGAGAGGTCTTACCTCTGGCTTCTCTCCTTCCGCTTGCCAAAAATCATCAGGATTTTTTAGATTTTTGCTCATTTAGTCATTTAGCGCTAACAGTTCAGGCAGCAGCGATCTGGCCTCTTTGTTCCTCTGTAAGCTGCCTTATGTTGCCTTGAACACTCACTTAAGAAAAATGTTGACTGTCAGACCTCTATTAAAGCTGACACATGCTGCTCTTTGGTATTTTACTTTATATGACTCACCGGTGCAGCTGCCTGTGGAGCTCTTACTAAAGAATATATCCTGTAAAGAATGTCTTTTATTCTGTCGCATTTATACTTTTATCAAAAATAGTGGTTGTCAAAAGAACTAAAGTCTCTAAGTTTGACTCAGACTATTTTTTTATTTGCAAAGTACAAAAAGTTTTTATGCTAAACAAAAAAAAAAATGGACAAGACAAGAAATTCACAATAATGCAAAAAATACAAACACTACAGCCGTCACTGTAGGTACCGGGATGATTCAAATATTTTTGACTTTCACTGAAAAACTACGTGTCCAAAGTACTATACCAAGAATATTTCTCTATAGTATCTCACAGAAATAAGAATATTTTTCAAGTATAAAATCTCACATTTTAGAAATAGCTGTACTTGTACAGTACTGGCAGAGTATTTGTACTTTATTATCAGGCTGATCATAAAAACCTGAATGTTTTGTGATCGACAAAAAAATAAAATAAATACAAAAAACAAGCTGCTCCAAGGCCAGCCTATAAATAGGACACACACACACACACACACACACATACCAGGACTACTACATAACTGAACCTCAGAAGACCTGCTGATAAAACCTGGCTCTGTCCGGAGCTTTCGACCACGTCTCACGGTCTTCCTCAGCTGATGAAGTTTGCTCAGATCTCCTGCAGTTTCTCAGGAATTAACTTTCATTTAGTTTAATTTAGGATCATCTGAAACTTTTATTATGACGAAATCGAGCCTTGACAGCAGCAAACAGACAGTAGCAGGAAAAGACTGCAAACACGAAATTACTATAAGACGACGACGTAGGTGAGAGCAAACTGTCACTGTCTCCAAAATATATATAACAGTTTTGAGTTTTAAGTTTTTCTAAAATTCATAAGTGTGTGTGTGTGTCGCAGCTCCATCTACGTTAAATATCAGTGAATTTTAAGTTTTATATTAAAAAAAGGTTAATTCAGCAGATTTCACGTTTTAAAATCATTTCACATTCAACTTTCCAAATCGATTTCTTTCCAATTCAGTGGATCAATAAGAGCATGAGGAAGTGGAATCTACTGTAAGTTCTAATTCTTGACGCTGTGCTGACTCCAACGTCTCTCCAGATTTGGACAGTAAAATTGTTGAAGGAGGGAAAGAAGGCGTCACTTTTAAGAGTATTTCTGCGAGCTGCTTTAACAGAAGAATAACAGATAATTAAACTGTCAGCGCTCTCGGCTCTGTGCTCTCTGGGAGAGAGGATCACGGAGATTAAAGCAGGAGAGGAGCCGACCGGTCCGTCCTGACTCAGCTTCGACACGGAGCCGACGCTGAGTCACCGCCTGAACCTTCGCGTCCTCAGCTCAGGTGATCCTGCTGGCTGAACCGGGCCGGACCAGACCGGACTGACCAGCTGGTTGTCAGAAACTAGATGAGGGTCTTTCTGTGAGTGAAGCTGCTTTTCTTTCTTTCAGTCATCAACTGCATTTTTCATCGTTTCCACATGAGTTTGACTACATGCTGCAGCCAGCGGTGGAGGGAAATTAAGTACATTTACTCAACTACTGTACTAATGTACAATTTGAGGTATTTTAAGCAACTGTGTACTTCTTACTGCACTACGTTTATCTGACAGCTTTAGTCACTAGTTACTTCCTGTCCGGTGAAAACCCACGTATCTCCAGGTGTTAGTGACGAGCTGAAGGATGAAGAGTTGATGAAGAGGAAACTCTCCTCCTCCTGAAGCTGAATAAACTCTTTAACCCCCCCTCGGATCAGCTGAAAACAGGCTGTTTCTCTGAGCTCAGGAAGACTTTTTAGAGATACGTGGTTCTCACAGGACAGCGACGCTACAAACACGTGATGATCTTATAGACCATGATGCATTGCTGCAGGTTAAACTACCCAACAGTATATAAAGCAGTTAAAATGAGCTCAACCTTAAACATCTGCAGCAGTAAAATGTAACACACACATTAATGCAGCAGGAATATGAATCCAGAAACATCAGAGATAATAAAACACTGACAGGAAGCGTTTTACTGCACAGGGACGACTCTCACTGTCACACTTTAAGTACATTTAGCTGATTATACTTCATACTTTTACTGCAGTAATGTTTTGAATACTTGTAGTGGAGTATTTTCACAGTGTGGTCACGTAAAAGGATCTGAATACTTCTTCCACCGCTGGCTGCAGCGGTCATGAACCTAATCTTAGGGATTTTCTTAGCAAAGACTATTGTATCCAACACAAAAACACAACAGCCTAATCTCACAATAAAGTTCCTCACCCGTGTCACATTTGAAGGACACAAAAGTATACGACCGAAACCCTAACCCAAAATTTACCTCAGCCCAACAAATCTGAACCAAAAGTTACATAAATTGATGTAGTGAAATCTTTAAATATCTTAATAAGAACAGTGTATCAGAAGGCAACCATACAGGACAAAGAACACACCAGACTCTTCTTCAAGGATCTTCCTCTAGTTCGACCTGAAGAAAACCCCTTATCGGATTGAATCGCCATCTTTGAATTATGGCCCTTCGAGGTAGAGGTAGACAAAGTATGGCGTTTCGAATTGGGATTGGTCTTTTCTCTCTCTGATTGGTCAAGCTGTCTGCATGATTGTGTGTCATGTGTTGCAGGTAGATGGACAATGGCTAGTGGTAAGAGCGAAAGAGACCAAGCATAGCGAATGTGTTGCATTAGCCTGGCAAACTAATGGGGAGTAATGGATCAAATAAGGCAAAAATATGAGTCTTAGGTTGGGTTAGTCTCAAACGTGGCCCACAAGTCCTCCAAATGAAACGACAAAATATGTTGCTGGTCCATGACCTCCAGAACAACACACGCACTTTCGACGGGAGGACATCACATGTTCAAATTAAAACCGTTTTCTGATCTTAAACTGCTGTGGTTAAAGTTTTGTTACGTTTAGGCACAAAAACAACTTGGTTAGGTTTAGGGAAAGATCCTGGTTTGGGGTTAAAAGAACACTTGGATAAAAGGTTATGATACGATCGTGGTCATGGTTAAAAGAACAACGTTGGCTCAGTCTCAGTTTGGCAGGACCAGTTGGGTTCAGTCGGGTCGGGTCTTAAAGATGCGGATATGGACCTGGTCCAGGTCTTAGTTCCAGGTATGTTCAAAACTAGTCCCAGGGAACTAAAAGTCCATTTCAATCGCATTTTAAGAACTGTGACGATACGGCAAATTCAACCCATAACTAAATAAAAAGCAACGAGTTTGTTTGAGACAGTTTTTGCATACTATGATATCTGAATCGACGTTGGAAAGAAGACAAACAAAAGGTTGAAAGAAGAAGCAGAAACACCACAAAGATAAGACACCTGTCGGCAACGCAGCAACGATCGGTTGAGTGTTTTCTTGTAATTTTTTCCAACAGCATTGGAACATTTAGCAAATAGTTTAGCTTCGTCTCGCTTGTTTATTTTCAGAAGAGTTTGGATTTTATAACTCGTTTTAAAATGTCAGACGTTACACGAAATTCCCATCCCAAATCCTAGAGACAACCAGTCTGAATAATGTTGTCAAAAGACTTGCGTCTTAGTTCTTGGCCCGTCAGAAAACTCTACCTCCTGAGCAGAGACTTTTTGGAGGAGGAGCTAAATTTAAACCTTGGATCCTCAAAACACAGTTGATGTTTCTGAGCTCTTAGAAAGGTTTATCGCTTCCTGGAAACGGGACAATAATGTTGTGGTCACGGGCTTCGGTCAATGCTCCGGACCATTTGATTCTTTGTAATGTTCTGAGAAACAGGCCTTTCACATTTCACAGGATGTGACATGAACGTTTGTGTCTTTCATGAGAGTTAATGGCCATGAAAACACACTGAAGACAGACAAAAAAAGAAATGAATGCAAAGCAAACGCTGAGAGGTGGATTGTAAAGGCTCAGGAGGGTTTTTAAGCTCTATAATAAAAGCTATAGAACTGCTCTCAGGTTTCATACGGCGCCTTTACTGCATAAAGGTTATAGATAATAAGCAGGAAGCTGGTTTCAGCCTGCAGGACTGATGTCAGAACAGAGAGCCACAGCGCTGCCTCGTCCGTCAAACAGCAGCTCGTGTTGTCTCAGAGCCCGGCACAGGAAAGGTCAGGCCTGCTGCTCCAACACTGAACAAACAGCACAACACCGTGTGGGGCTTTTCAGCTCACACACACACACACACAGAAACACACTCTCAGATCCATCCAGGCGCACACACATTATCACCTACACACAAGCAGACACGCAAACACAGGTTTGAACACCCGCGGCCTCACGTAGGCACACGCACACACACAAATGTAATGCATGTGAGGCAGGCGGTGCAGCGCTGGGACACCTGTTGTAGGGCTGTTGAGGTGTTGACACAGCAGCTACTGCAGAGTTCGAACCGTGACGAGGCGCACTGAGAATCACTGTTTCACGCAAATCTTCTGGTTAAACGTTTGTTAACCCGTAGCCACACCCGTCAGTGATGTCAGAGCGTACCGACTACACCCTGACTACACCTTTACATCATTGCAGTGAGGGGAGAACTTCAGCCACTCGAGGTCAGGATGAGCAAGAGCTCCAGCCGTTCAGCCTATGAAACGTAGGTTAGAGCATCGTTAGCTTCTGTAATGCGACGTATTTCCGTGTGGGCGGGATTCAGTTACTAGAGGGATTTAAACCGAATCCTTTAGATGTGATTGGATCGGTCAAAAGTGGAAGTGGCTTAGCAATACAGAGCTGCAGAGGACTGTTGGTGTCCACCTACACCTCCATTGTTAAAATCAGGAGGAGGACGAGGGTTAAATGAATACATTTGACATAAACCACATTGTTTTCTTTACCAGCTGACATTCAAACACAAACCTACTAAAATATTGCTCTGCTAGCTACCAACTAGCTAAAGGTCAACTGTGGCGTTATATGATGGGCGGGGTTAGCTAGTCACCCAAAATCACAGTTGATTGGATAGTTATGTAACCGCCCCGACTTCAAGATCAGTCAAAGATAGTTTTATGTTTTACAGAACGAGAAAAGAAACGGATTCTGACAGAAAAATACTAAAAGTATAAAGTGATAAATGAACATTTAACAGACATAGGATTAAAGCTATTTACTATTCTACTATTTAAAAACAAAAAAAATTAATTGTGCCTCCCTCTTAATATTAGAAAATGTTATGAAATGTTTAATCTGCATCAGGATCCAGCCTGAAAATACACAGTGAAAGATAATCATAGGATACAATTTCACTCAAGAAGATATTCACATGAATATGTCCAAAACATCTGCAATATTAAAAGGAATTTCCTGAAATTAATCCGCTGTTCTTTGGCCCATGAACTAAATTTGTTGTTGAGTGACGTGAAACAGCAGATCACCTGAACTTGGTTGTTTATACGATACATCACGCAACTAAACAGCCCGTTTGTTACCTATCGGTCGAGCCCAACCAACACGAACAACTCTTTTGTTCGTTTGAACTATTCTGCTTGCAAAGAACGCTCACTTCCTTGCCTCGCGTGTTGTTTCAGGGTGACGCTGCAGCCAGATATTTTACAGTAAGCTGTGTCTCTTTGTGCGTCCTTCACCACATTTAAGTCTCTTTTGTTGGACAGAAAAGCTCTTGAAGCAGACAGAAACTCTTAGGGTTGTAAATATGCTATTGAACGTTTAGCCAACAGAATCGTAGAAGGTGAAGCATCATCTGTGACCTTCCATCTATTCTTCGTTCCCATCAACAGTCCTGCCAGACTCTTTTCTACCTACATTTACTTTCCTGATCTACCGCCCGTCCTTTGTTTTTCCTTCCTACCACTGTGTCCCACCTTGCAAATCAACTTACTCACCCATCTCAGCTCTCACATACTGTACTTTCCTTTTTCTAGTCCATGTTTTCCACCTTCCAGCTTTCCTCCCTACCCGCCATGCCACCTGCTCACCTGCCCTGTAGAGCTTTTGCAGGTGAGGCAGGCGGCATTTAATGCAGCTTTATAAAGAAACACAAGATCACTTTATTTCTAAACTGAGAAATTCTTGTTAATACTCCCACTACAGGAAGGCTCGGAGGTCACGACATTAGCCACAGGACTGCTGTCCAAAGTCAAAACTTCATTATGTTAAACTCACGTCATCTGCCTTTTTATTTACAGAACAAATGCTGATGTTACCGTAATGGCACAAATATAAGACGACCCTGATTAAATCCACTTTTCATAAATGGAATTTCCATTAATACCACATACAGTAACACATTATGTATTTTGAGGAATTACATGTAAATGATGTAATTAATGAGAAAATGTTAGAAGGTAAAACAGTTAATACTGTTTGTTGTATTACCTTGTTTCTATTTTCCATCATATAATTGTTCGGTCTGATATTTCACGAGCTTTCATCTTGTGACGGTTGTTTGGTTTCTGATTAATTGCCTGTAAAAAGCAGCAGTTGTCTAATCCTGTCCTAATAAAAACTGATCAGGCTACACGCTGTGTGCTGGGAAGTAATCCGTGGTGTTCGGGTCAGTATGTGTGATGGATTCATCCAGAAGGTGGAAGGTCAAAGGTCATCGGGCAACGCCAGTGAACACAGCTGCAGGTCTAACTGATATTCTGGTTTTTTTGCGTGTATGCTCTTTTCTTTTCACAACATCCTCACAAAACAGGAAAAACAATTATCAATCCATTTGCATCCTGAATAAAATCAACAACAACAACAAAATATATATATTTTTCTCCATTAACAGTCCCTGGAACTGACAAAACATTGTGACCAAAAGCCTCATTTGATGCAGTTTGTTGTGAAAACCCAAGTCCAGCGAATCAGCTACACACAGCGGGCTACACTTTAGAACAAAAGCACAGATGACACACACATTTAGGCCACAAAAACAGTGTTTTCAGCGCTATTTCCTCGTATAACGGTGTTGCTCATTGCTAAAACACACACTTCAAATGTCATGTAAATATTATAGGAACACCAGAGGAATATTATACAAATATAGGAGATAAAACTATAATATATAACCACACTGCTGGGCATCACACAAACACTCAGGTTAATAATATACAAATTATATAGATAGATATCATAAGAGATGAAGCATTATATTATATATGGACAGTTATGATACTAAAAGGTCACTTACATATTGCACCACCAAAACCATGAATATTATAGGAATGTTGTGAAATATTTTATATATATTATAGAGATTCAGAGGATATAAAGTTACTATAAATGTATTACACAGATCTGTTATAGCAATGTCATCGCAGAATTACTGTAATATTAGGATAAAATATCATAAAAAAGTACTAAAAAGGTTTCTATTGAGTGCCACTGACGCACTTCAAGTCCCAGAGGAAATATTACTGGAATAGCGTCGGAATATAACAGTTGTGCCAAAGAAGTAAACAGGCCAAAATATGACAACCAGCAGCAACCGCAGCCCCAAATGTATCTCCTCTTACATAAACAGACACGGTTAATTAATGGAAAGTGGTGGCACAGCTCGGCTCGGCTCGGCTGATAAGGAGCGGGGTTGCATAGGAACAGAGGAAACTGAGTCTCTGGAGGGCGAAAGTAGCTCAAAACAGGGATGGAGAGACGAGGGAACAGGTCCGAATTGCACTTTAAAAAAGGACAAAGCGGAGTCTGCGTCATCCAAAACCACTGTGTCAAAATCATCAGCAACATGAAGAGTTTTATCTGAAAATTAGTTATTTTCGTAATTGAGTTTGGTTCACTGCGCTCCTGTATAGGACGTATGGAAGTCTATATGCAGAAATACGAGTTTTAAACACGTTTGATTTGATCTCCACATTAGCTGACAACATGCCTGCGCTCCGCGTGGTGTGGTGCTGATCTTCGTGAGGGAAAGAAATTATGAAATGAAAGATTTCTCGTTGACAGAAGTGATTTTTACTCAGTGTCGCAGGTGTTTTGCCTTGTCAGGATCAACTGGCTCTAAAAAAAAAGGTCAGAGTTCACCCCACAATAACACGGTTATTCCCAGCCTTTAAAACAATAACAACAACAGAGAAACGCATGTACTCACATGTGAAACTCCTGCGTTAAAAACTGCGGGGTTTTTCTTGATGTCGCTTTCACACCATCACCGCTCCACCGCGCCCCGCTCACAGCTGCCAAATCCCATCCGGAGAGGAGGCGCAAAGTGGCCGACCCATGAGCGGAAAACTCCGCGCAGCGCAAGAGAAGAAAAGTGTTTCTTGGAAGAAAAAGAAGATAAAAGTTTGTTTGTTTTTTTTTTAAATCCAAGCAGAGCGAGAATGATGACGGAAACAATGAGGAGAGGCAGGAGCGCAGAAGTGTCCCTCCAGCAGCGGCAGGGGGAGCGGACTGTAGCGCTTCAGTCCAGCCGGGGAGGGGAAAGTGCGCACCGGGCTGCTTCACTGCTTCACTCCGTCTGCTCCGGTTCCTCCGGCATCTTCCCAACTTCGGCCGCTTTAATCCTCCGGGAGCGGCTGCAGCTTTCTTTTACTCTCCGTTAATCGCGAGAAACGCGCTCCTCCACCTCGGCAAAAGAGATGTTTAATTTCTTCTCATCCCTTTCAGGTGTGACAATTAACAAGAAGAACGCACGCCTCCAAAATAAAAGTCCCCCTTGCGGCTCCAGCTGTTGCTTTTATTTTTTTTATTTTGGAGGAATTAATTGAAGGCGAAAAAGTGGGAAGTTTTGCCGTCAGACCGGAGTGTTTTGCTGCGTTCCGGTGCGCCGGTAGGTCGGTAGGCTGGTAGGGCTGACCGGACGGACTCCCATCATCCCCGCCGCTTGATCGCCCCTGGACGCGGACGGAGAGAGAGAGAGAGAGAGTTGGAAAGAGGGAGAGAGAGAGGGGGGAGTATCGCGAGGTTACGCCCTAAGTCGCGTTCGTCTCGCGCTGTGGTGACCGAAGACGCGCACGCGATCACGGGGAAAGGAAGGGACTCACAGACGCACACATGCGTGGAGTGAAGAGGACATGCGAAAACACGCTTGTTCACGCGCACACGCGCTGTCATGCGCACGCGCGTGAGGCACACACCAAACAGAGACGTGCACACACACACACACACACACACACACATCAGAGTAGAAACCTAACATTATAGGGATATACTGAGTAAACAAAACATGATATTGCCCTCTGTCACTGTTGTCCACACACACACAAACAATGTGTGTGTGTGTGTGTGTGTGTGTGTGTGTGTGTGTGTGTGTAAGGTCAACAGCTGACATGTATTGATCTTTGCCTTTAACTCACTGTAGAGCAGTGCGTCTGCTCTCAGGCTGTTTATACTGAGGCACGCTGATATAAAAGGACCTGCTATACATTTGTCATCATGAACAGTAACCAAACTTTTCCTGTTATACACCATATGGCCAAAAGTATGTGGACAACCCCCGGGGCTTTTTCTCCTGGTTTTGGTTTTCAGCATGACGACGCCCCCGAGCACAAAGCAGCTCCATACAGAAGAGGTTTTCCCAGTTTGATGTGGAAGAACTTGACCGGTCTGAGTCCTGACCTCAACCCCGTCCAACAGCTTTCACCGACTGCGAGCCAGACCTGATCCCCAGACCTGATCCCCAGCATCAGTGCTGGACCTCACTGACGCTCTGGTGTCTGAATGGGAGCAGATCCCTGCAGCAGGTCCAACATCTGGAGGAGAGACTGAACCCAGAAGAGTGGAGGCTGTTGGAGCAGCAGGTTCATGAACATGTTCATGTTAAAGTGTCCACATACTTTTGGTCATGTAGTTTACGGTACTGTCTCGATAATGACTAAAGTTAGATTAAAAACCTTAAAACAAAAGCTTTTCAGATGCGGAGACACTTCATGTTGTAAGCTCTCCAGTTTGACTTTGTAAAGACGCCCGAAACTAACTTTTCTTTTGCTTCTTTGTTTTATAAAGAAACGTGATCGCAACTTACAGTAATAATCTCGCCTTCTGCAGAAGAAAGGTTAAATTTTCCTGTTGAGATGATTTGAGACAATGAAACGAACAGAATGAAAATGACAGAGGTGACAGTGAGCAAGAAAAGAAAGTTACAGTGACAGTAATGACCATAATTTATCCCCCAAGTAATAAAATAACTAAGTTGGGATCATGACAACAATTTAAGTCGCCGTGTTGAGATAAGCGTCCTAAAAATAAATACGAGCGCCACAAAAACATAAGCTTTCATCTCAAGAAAAGTGGATGATTGAACCACAAGATAACGAAGTCATTTCAAGATAATAGGTAATACTTGTGTACTTTTTTGAGCCATTTTAAAGCTATTTTTGTAAACTTTCTTCAAACCAATAATTTCCAAATAACTTCTTCTGTTTGCTTTTCTGTCTCTGCTGTCCACCTCCCACCATGATCACTTATTTCCCAGCATGCCCCTGAGTCCACAGTGTGAGGTGCAGAGTCCCCCCCCCTTGTGTTTGTAAGAAAACCTCAAACACGATAACTGATTTTTATTCGGATGTATTGTCATAATAATAATTGTGTCATTTATTTTCTCTATATTTAAGCTTGTCATGTAGTTTTCTATTGACACAAAATAATCTACATACCAGACTTGGTTTTGTTTTAATTCAATTTAAGGAACTATTCACATGTTAATGAGATTTGTTAATGAGCTGGTGTGTGTGTGTGTGTGTGTGTGTGTGTGTGTGTGTGTGTGTGTGTCAGTCTGGCTGTGAAGCTTCGATCCGCCATCTAAACTCAAGCTGACACCAGCAGCGAAACCAAGGTGTTGACGGCCGTTCTTCTAACAGTTCTGCTCCAAAACTTTCACGTTGACGTCCAAATATCTAAAAGCCCGAACGATCCAGCTGCCGTCGTGTTATTTCGGTAAAGATTTGGGGACAAGCGGATAAGATTTTGTTTGATGATGTGTCCTGTTTGTCTGCTTTCAGAGGAGAGGTTTGGTGTCCCAGTCGATTCTACAGTCTGTTGGGGCCCTAGGCAAAAATCCCAGGGGGCCCCACCAAGCAGCGTCTATCATTGTTATATTATGAGTGTGACACTAATGAAAAATGCACAAAATCTAAACTTTTTTTAATTTAAAATGTTCACATTAGTAGTTTAATATAAAAGAACAATAAAAACCTAAATGAATAATTAAATCACTTCAGGAACCGATATAACGAAACAAAAACAGGGTATATATGTCGTACACAATCTAGGGCATGTGTTATTAATTAAAGTGAAATGTATTGAACTCTCAGTTCTCAGTATCAGCACTGATCTGCCTGAGCTGGTGTGTCGTCCTGCAGGTGGACACTGAACTGATGTGACCAAATAAACAGGGTGCAAATTGTCATAAAGAATATAATAATAATAATAATAATAATAATAATTAAACTTTATTTGTAGAGCACTTATCAAAACAGAGTACAAAGTGCTTCACAACAAGAGAAAGAAAACACCGCAGTGAATGACGAAATATAAAGAAATAAAATACACAAAAGCAATAAAATAAACAGCCAGTTCAGGTAAAATCAGGATCTGCTTTCAGATAAAAATGTGTTTTGAGACGAGACGTAAACGAAGACACTGACTCAGACAGCCTGATGTCTTCGGGCAGGTTGATCCAGAGCCTCGGGGCCCTGATGGCCAAAGCTCTGTCCCCCTTAGTTTCCATCCTGGACTCAGGAACAGACAGGAGACCCCTGCCCGAAGATCTCAGACTACGTGAAGGTTCATAAGGGATTACAAGGTCTAAAATATAGCCTGGAGCCATGAAGAGCCTTAACAGTAATCAATAAGAGAATCTTGTTGGGCATGTGTTATCAATGAACGTGGAATACTGGACTTACAGTTTTCATTATCAGCATTTGTAGGAGGCACTTCGTCCTCCTGTTTTGCTGCTGTGATCCTGAAAGATCCTGAGGAGAGATAAGAGAGTGACATTATTATTATTATTATTATAGCAGCATGTTAATGAAGTCAATTCAAAATGCTTTCACACAAATGTTCTCCTTGGACACAGCTTTCTTTCCTCATAGCTTAGCTCGGACACACAAAGCTCCTGTCTGACAGCTGTTGTCCCCTCCAAAACCCTCCGTGGCCCCACACAAAGGCACTCTCTGAGCGGCAGAGACGGCGTTCATTTCCCTAACGCTGCTGGTGGCTGACTGGTTTTGTGAAGTTTCAGTACTGTATAGCTTATTCGCTCTCTTTCAGGCTGCTAACTAGGCCGGAGTCTCCAGCTCCGAAAGGACAAACGCCATCAGTCTAAGCTGAAGTGATTCAAGTGTCTCCCCCATAGTTCAGGCTGACGTTCAGACAGTTATTTACAACTTTATCGACATCTGCTCCACTTCCCACTGTCTTGCTTTCTTTTTTCCTCATCCTCTTTTTTTTTTGGGTTTTTTCAGATAACTCCTCTTCATTTTGCTTCCTGGGCTTTCAGTTCAAACTTTGTGCTTCATGCAAGTTCGACTAGAATGGCATGGGGCCCCTTCAGGGAGGTTTCCTACTGAGATGTCATTGCAAAAAGTCCATTGTTGGAGGGGGTTGCGGTCACTGCGGCTGCCACATTTTGAGACATTGTTGTAGAGTAAAGTTTGTCAGCCCTCGGGGGGCCCCTAACGGCCTGGGGCCCCAAGCAGTGCCCTGGCTTGCCTGTTCACAATGCTGATGGGAATCCCGGCTCTTTGGAGGGAGCCGGATCTCGTGGCTCCGTTCCTCTCAGAGAGCCGACTCTTTCGGCTCCCAAACGGCTCTTCATTTAGTAGCACTTCTGCTGCTCGCTGCTAAGTTACTTTCTTACGTGTTGCAAGAAATAAATGTGCAAGACACTGAAATATTCTGTCATACTGACGGTTAAAAAGATGTATATGTCAAGAATAACTACTAATGAAACAGCACGGTTACTGAATAATTGCACAACTCTATAGAGACACATACAGTATTTTTTCAATTGAATTTGCATATATATATATAATATGAAACAAAAAATATTTCTGCTCTGTTCAAAAGTGTCATTTGTTCGTTGTCATGCGTTTTGTTTTCGTTCACTTAAAGGAGCCGACTCGTTCGCCTCCGACACATCACTACTTCACGAGCTGTGTCCCATGATGCTCTGAATGCTGCTCGCCGACGGCTCAGTGACTTTCTGAGACGAAAAAGATGCCAAACGTGGAAATCTCACTGAGAAACCACAGACTGAGGAGCTGCTGGTGTGTGCACGAAAACAGGAAGTTTGGAAAGGGAGTTCCTGTTTGATTCATGGTTTAGTTTCTGAATCTGCTCAGAATCAAGTTCATCATGATGCTCCGCAGATAATAGTTTACTTACTAATTAAATGACTTGAATTAAGGACATACAGTCTACGAGGTAATAAAGAAATACGTTTCTGTTCTTACATGCCAACACAACTTCTGCCACAGTAAAGTTTTGGGTCTGTTTTTGTGTGTTAAAGTTTTTTATTTCAACTTCCTGTTAAGGTTAGATTAAAATGTTTCACTTACTTTAATGTAACATAAAGTGAGGAAAAGATGTCATTTCTTTTTAATTCCCTTTGCATATTTGGTTTGACAATGAACACATGATAAATACAGTAAATATACAATAATAACAAGCAGTAATTTCTTTAGATATAAATGAGGATTTCATGCAAAACTTCTAAGAGAGGTATTTCCCTTTAATAACTTCACTCAAGTTTAAACGGAGTCTTTTTAAACATGCTTCAACATATAGAGGAAAAGTTGAGTTACCATAATGTGAATAGTGTGAATCCTGATAAGCTCAGAGTGTCTTCTGTTAAATCACCTGTGAAGACACAATTACATAGACGGGATTTTTCACAATGTGCTCGAACGCCTTTTTAATCTCCCCCCTCAGGTTAAACTCAGATGAAGTTTCCATGTAGTTAACAGACCATCTGATAATCCCGAAGGTCACAAGTTTTATCCCCACAGCTGCTATTTGTAAAGATGCCGTTATCTTTGTACACATGTCCTGTCCCTGTGTAGCTTTTTAGATGCTGAAACTGCATTAAAGCAAAGAAATCCATCTGAGAAATGAAGAAACTATCTGACTTTCCTTGCAGGAGAAAACTGCATGAATCAGTATATCTTCTTCACAAGGTTAAAGAGTGACGATACTCAATACATTCATTCTGTAGGACTGTCCATTTTTCTGCTTCATGGCTCCCAGTCTGCCAAATGTTATACTGCAGCGTCCTCTGTAGGTTAAAGCAATCACTGCACCTCATGCAACCAAGAAATCTTCCCATTTGAAGTTGTGAGTTCAGATCTCTTGAGTCAAAGATATACTTTTCAGACATTTCTAAGTTCTTCTTGCAGATGTCACTGACGATAAATCAAGCCCTAATTAAAATCTCCACTTTCATCGGGGCTTAAACAGGTTATGAAATCTATTATTTCATTTTCAATAAGGCAGTCCTGAACGTAAATGCTCCAGGATGAAGTGTGACAGTAGATCAGAAATGTGCCATGTTCCACTTGATTTTAAGACTTCCATAAAAATGAACTCCGTTGTTTTTCTTCATACTTCTCCTTCCTGCTTTGTGTCTCATTATTATAAGGCAAGGCAATTGTGTTTATATTGCACATTTCATCACAAATAAACACAAATAAAACCCACATCCACACCCAGACAGTATCTAATAAGAAGCCTGACAAAATGTTTTTTAGCTTGCTTTTGAAGGTGGACACACACGTGACGGAAAACAGGACCAAAGTTACCAAAACCACCTGATCTGGATCTTTTGTTAGGTTCAGTTAGAAAACAACCACCTGATGACCTGATGAGCGCCGACGGGAGTATATTTAATGAGCACGTCGGAAATCTTCTGTCTCGGGAGCCAAACCTAAGCAAGCACTTTGAAGACAATAAGTCACATTTTTTGAAGGTGATTGTGCATTGCAGTTGGAGGCAATAAAGGGATTTTAGTGTGTAAGTATGTTTAACTTTGAACCTGGCTGAGATGAACCAGAACACGCTGTAGCTTCTGATAAGTACATATACAGACAGGTGTATGTGTGTGTACATGTACAGGTGGAAAATAATACATGCAAATATACAACATGCAATGTGAGATTAATATACCAAGCAGGCACTTAATGTTAAAAAACTGCAGGGGGAGCTGTTCACTTTATTCATCAGACCAAAACAGTAATAAAACCTGATGATGATGATTAATCATAAAAAGGTGATGATGGTGATGGTGGTGACAGATTTTGATAATGGCTTCATCCTTACAAAAATAATGGAAGGGAGAAGAGTTTGGAAAAGGAGCGAAGTCAGAATATGTTTGTGCCTTATTATATCATGTGATTTAATTAATTTTTTTTTCTCATTCTGTCATTTACATTAAAACCTATGCTTTTAGACATGAGCTATACCAATAAAGTTTATTAAAATTATTTCTCCTCCTCGCCCCAGATGTTTAAAACTCCTCTTCCTCTCCTGCCACGTTTTTGCTCCTTTCCAAAGACATGGACGAGACTGGGAAGCTGTCCCGCAACCTGATTGGTCTAAAATCATGAGCGGCCGCCTTTGGTCCCGCCCACGAGCAGGTTCTGCGGCTCTGATTGGTCAAATATAAAGTCTATCACGGTTACTATGGACTTTGGTTTCACTGGTATCCAAGTGAGGACGTGAGTTTTGGTGAAGTCGTAGCCTCATCAATGCGAGCGGAGAACATAAAGCGACTTCGTCCATGTTTTGTCACAATTACAGATAAATTAGCTTGTTAGTTTGTAGCTGCATAACTGAAAAAACAGCATTGGAGAATTTACGAAGCAATGGCCCAGAGAAAGAATCCCAAAACCCACGCCAAAAAAGGTCAGTACCCTTTCCTTGCTAGATTCTTTGAGCCCTGGACGCGCCTCTATAGTCTTCCGTACGTATTTCCATTTCATATTCTGCAATTTAAACTTGTTTTCCCTATCGGCAAATATGCATATCTGGCAGAACGAAACCGAAGATGTTTTAGGAATCGTTTAGATACATTCTTCAATGCGGCTAACATACCGATATATTGTGCAACACAAACTACAGCTTTCATTATTGAATCGCCCGTGGTTCCCACAGACTTCTTCAGGAAAAAGTGCCTCCCGCTGGGCGTCTAGAACCAGTGTGAACCGGCAGATAAACTTAAGATGTCATTAAAGTAAACACGGTTGGTGTATTTTACCGATGCCGAACTGAGTAGTGGTTTCTATTCGTTTATGTAAATGTCCTAACTCGTATTTTCTTGTGTTTTTGCTATGCCACTAAACAAGTGCATATTTAACTGGCAGCATTTTGAGTAGAGTCCGGTTCAACGTTCTCGCCGCACAAGAAAACGGGGCCAGTTTAACAATTTTTTGCTAGCTGTCAACGTATCCACAATATAGAGGACTTAAGCTATCCAACTTAACTAAATGGTTAAGTTTAAATGAAGGGATGCTCTGCGTGACCGCTATCTTGCTTGTCCAGCTGTAGCATTGTAGTGGCCCTGTAATTGACGCTAAGCTAACCTGGTGATAGCCCGCTAACATTAGCTTGCAAGCTTTTCAACAGACAACACTTAATGTTGATGTTTCTTGTGTCATTTGCGTGTTTTTAGCCAGGTCCAGGGATGGAGTCGACAACAAACTCAGATAAACCCACTTTACTCACCTTATGTACACATTAATAAACCTGACATACACCTTTAAAGGTTATTCCATAATCATAACTTTATCATTTATTAGTACAAAGGGGGGGAAAAAAACATATTTTTGTTATTATAAGTATGTCTGTGGTAGTCTTGAGTCCAGTGGCCTAATCATACATGCTTACATTTGCATCTTTGTTGTCAATTACTCCCTTGATATTCACAGATGTGTTGTGATATTTGCAGTATCCTAATACAATAAAGTTATGACATTTATATTACATGTAAAACTCTTAGTTAGTTAGTTTTAGGTTGAAAAAAAGAGTACAACTTTGTTGCCAACACAGTTGATATTGCGGTCTGTTTGCCCAATAATGATTACTGGAGGATCGATAGTTTACACATCTCAAAACACATTTTTATCTGAAAGCAGATCCTGATTTTACCTGAACTGGTTGTTTATTTTACTGTTTATTTTATTGCTTTTGTGTATTTTATGTGTATTATTTCTTTATATCTCGTCATTCACTGTGGTATTTTATTTCTCTTGTTGTGAAGCACTTCGTTCTTTGTTTTGATAAGTGCTCTACAAATAAAGTTTTATTATTATTATTATTACACTACTTTTTATTTACCGCTTAATTACTGTACATGGGTGATCTGAGAAGAGCTCCTTCCTCAAACTTCCCCCTGGTATTCCCGACTATATTAGCCCTAGTACTAATAATGGATGTGCCAGTCATCCAGGAATAAATGAACATTAGCGCTTGGCATTCACATCAGAGATTTAAACTCAGCATTGTGCGTGTAAAACGGGGAAACTTATGAGACAGAAATGCATACCGCCTCTGCTCTGACCTACCTTCAGTAAGTATGGGAATGCAGCTTACAACAGCAGGCGTGTGTGCTGCAAACACAGAGCCAGTTGTTATTCAAAGTGCGATACAGAGTAGAAATCAGGGAGAGCTTCATCTTATTTCTGACTGCCTATACTGCCAACTTCAAGCTGATTCAAGTAGTTTTAAAACTTGAACTGAAACTGGCTTCATCTTCATTTCACGCTGCCCCCTTTTTTGTTTTTTTTTAACTTTCCATCACATTTGCTAAGTTAGTCACAACACAAGCAAATAACTGTCAAAGCAGGAATAAGGTGCATCAAAGAATAACACACATTTTGCGCAAATAACCTGTGTTCTGCCTGCAAACGGTGTGCTCTGTGTCGTCCAGATAGTCAGACGGTGATTAATATTAAGTGACCTTATCAGATATAACTAGAGCTGGAAATAAAATTGAGTCAACGAAATCAAGAAAATTGTACCGAAAGCTTGCTCTTAAATCTGTTTTCTTATTCTTTCACCAGATATATTCTGATTTAAGTAATTATTTTGTTAAATACTACTGTATGCAGGTAAAGACGTAAGTGTATTGTTTGTGTTAAGTTTTTCTAGTAAAGTAAGGTAGAGCTGCAACTAACGACTATTTTCATTATCGATTAATCTACCCGTTATTTTCTCGATTAAGCGTTTGGTTCATAAAACACTGAAAAATGCCCATTTCAATTTGCCAGAACCCAAGCTGACGTCTTCAACGCCCTAAGGTGTTCAGTTTACCGTGACAGCTGCTCGAAATTTAACTTAAAAAAAGGGCTAAAAGAATAATCAGTTATCATAATAGTTGCTGAGTGATCCTTTAGCAATTAGTCGATTAATCGTTTCAGAATCAGAAATCCTTTATTGATCCCCGAAGGGAAACGCTTTGTTCCAGCAGCTCGCCTTTACGTCAGTGCACACAGGAAGTACTAGCAAAAAATATAATACAATACAGGTCAAAAAATAAATTAAGTACCAGGTAGGTATAAGTATAAAATAAAATAAGCTCTAAAGTAAGGATCGTGTATTTTTGGTATAGGTATCAAATCTGGTGTAGAATTATTTTCAACAAAACCTTTCTCTAATAATGATTCACTGGTGTTAAACATCAACGTTGTGAGGTATAACGTGGTCATAGTCTGCTGTGGGACGGTGAAGATTTCACTCACTGTCCCTTTAATTAAGGTGACATATCCCACTGAGTGTGTGTGTGTGTGTGTGTGTGTGTGTGTGTGTGTGTGTGTGTGAACAAACAAGTGTCAAGGTTATTTGGTTTGCTATTCTGTCCTCTCTGGCATCTCACACACACACACACACACACACACACACACACACACACACACACACACACAGTGTCCCTGGGTTTGTCAGCTCTAATAATAGTGTGGATCGGGTTCTGGATGGCCAGTAGACTGTAGAACTGCTGGGAGGAAGAGGAGGAGGAGGAGGAGGAGGAAGAGGAGGAGCTCTTTCTTTCTCCTGCTTAGCTCAGTCACTTTCTGTCGTTCTCCTAGTTCACTGCTTTTCTTTTGCCACTATCTGTTTTCCTGTTTGCATGATCAGTAATTTGGAATATTTGTTCTTTCAGGTTGTTTTTTTTTTTTAAACTCTTTTTTTTTAAATCACCTCATTGATTTTTTACTTTGAAAAGTTTCAAATAGTTTAGGGTACTGTCATAGCTTTGTAGTTCCTCTCGTCGTATTATCTTTCAGTTTGGTTTTATCTGGTACTTGAACATCGCAGGTCCATAACTTCATATTCTAAAATAAATATTTATTTATATTTATGGCGGTTTAGTGTGCAACCCACTGGTCAGGAGGGTTTGTCTGCACTGGTCTCTGGACTGGTTCTGGTTCTGGTTCTGGACTGGCTCGGTCCTGTTTTTTGGGTTCAGCTGAGACCTGAGACAGTCCATGCAGCGCTACCGCCACTATGGCACCTCCTCCTCACCTTCCTCAGCTCCTGTAGAGGAGGTCCACGCCGAGGAGGAGGAGGAGGTGTACAGTGAAGAGGAGGTGTATGAGGAGGAGGCGGAGCCGCTGATACAGGACGAGGTGGAGCCTGTGGTCCAGGAGCCAGGTAGGATTGTTGTACGAATGAGGTTTGACCTGGTTTGGTTTGGGCTTGGTTCTTATCTGGCCTGGTTTGGCCTGATCAGGCAGCGTTAGCGAGGAGGAGGAGGTCCCACAGACGAAGGAGGAAGTGCAGCCTGTCGTAGAGGAGACAGGTAGGAAAGGTCTATGAGCTTGGTTTGGCATGGATTGGTTTGGTTTTGGCATGGTTAGTAGCTGTGTTTATGAGGAGTAGAGCTCAGCGATACATAGCTGGATCTGTAGGTTTTGGAGCTCAACATAGTTTGGTTTGTTGTGGTTTTTATTGGCCTGGATTGGTTTGGTTTGACCTTGTACAGCATGCTTTTAATGCAAACTCAATACATCCTGTAGTTTATTTTCACAGTAAAAGCTTTCCAGCGAAGAGAGTTGTTTAGCGCTTTTACTTATTATAGTAGTGAAGTATCCACAGGAAGTCTTGAGGGAAATTGGATCCAGGTAAAATCCTGATTAGACACTGCATGGTTTCTATTTGGCCTGGTTCGGCTTAGTTAGACAGTGTCAATGGGAGGTATTAACCAATCACAGCTAACCTTGTGTTACATTGTAGTGGGAGGAGCCGCTGGTTCTTCACTCTGAATTCCCTTTTCAAAGTTTTCTTTTTAACGTAACTATTCTATAGGTTTATTATTTCAACTACGTTTTTTTTAGTTTTTGCGCGGCGGATGGCTCTAAATACGGCAGCATCCATGAGCCTTGGCCATCGTTGTTAGGAAGAGGAAGCCAGTCAGAGAATCAGAGCTGTAATAAATCCATAAAGCTTCGTCGTTGCAATTGTGAACAAACCACGGTGTCGTAGTTACCGAATTAATCAGAAATTAAGCCAGAATCAGAAACTGAATTTATTTAAGCTCATGTCATTATCAGGGCTTTTTTTAAGGTCCACGTAACAGAATTTGAAGCTCTGTGATTGGATGTTTTTATTACCAAAATCACCTTGTATATATTTGTATCACCTTGGGAGTCGTAGTTGACTTCTTTTTACGTTTTTATGTCCACAGGCTTCTTCCCTACCTTTGCCCTTTTTAATCAAAGAACCAGATATTTTCCATCTTCTGTGCTGAAGATACCAACCAGGAGAGTTTCATGTCCGTCCAAGACTTGAAGAGCTTTAATCACCTAACATTGTGTATGAGAACGTGACTTTTACATCTGGAACTTTCTAAATATACTTCTAAAATAGCTCCTCACACTTTATCGGTTGATCTTCTCTTGCATTAACACTACTTTAAATAAAACCTTTCAGACAGCACGCATGTTGTTATCAGTTGTATAACAGCCATTTAAACCCTTCAGGATGTCTTTGACAGCACTTGTTGCAGCACAGAAACCTTTCCCAGGCTTTATTGCGTTTAGACACACGCAGTTTTCAACCAAACTAAGAGTCTGATAAAGGACCAGGCTATTTCTGGTTTCTGTCTTGAGCATTAAGGCCATTAATTAGACGTGATTGTGATGTAAAAGCAGACAGCTGTTATCATTAGCTACAGCTATTTCAGCTCTCAGTCTTGGAGGACAAACAGCTGTTGTCAGCTCGCTCTCTCTCTCTCTCTGTCAGGGTCATGTTGACTCTATGTCTCTCACTCTATTCCTGGGTCGGCCCGCCCTCTCCGGCTCCTGCCATATTGTCTTTTTCTCCTCGGCCTGAATTTGTGGCCCGTGAATAGATACCTGACATAGATCTGTGTCAATAAAGCAAACGTTTGATATAGCCTAAAAGATCATGACTGAAACAATTAGACCTTTTGTGCATGATCGTTCTGGTTAAAGTCATGCCTTACCCACAGGCATGACCGTTTAGGGTTTTTGGATTTCTTCCAACTAGACATTGAAAAACACTGAAAAGGTCTTGAATTTGATCCTCAAGTGAGTCTCTAATTTGCCAAAATGTCCCCCTGGGAATTATTGAAATATGAGGTTATAACTTTTTCTTGATGACGCAGTGATAGAGATTTTAGTTCGTTATCTGCAGTACTAGAAAATTCTGCAGAACCTTGTCACAGCATGCTAGGCTGCTACCAACTCTGTCTAATCGCAAATGAGGGGTTTCATTTCAAAACATTACACATGCGTGAAATGTCCTTGAAAATAATAGTTTGACCAAATAATAATTATGTCCAGCTTTTCCTGAAGCTTCGAGCCACATCAGCCTTCATCAGCGGTTGGAGCTTGCTCACTTGTCATCACGTGACCTAAGAAACTTCGGTCACGTGATGACAGGTGATGATGACTGACCATCTCCAAGCTTCTGAGCAAACTCCAGCTGCTGATGTGGACCGTGAGATGCAGCTGAAAGTTTAGGAAAAAGCTAGTAAGTGGACTTTGAATGAAGATTATTTTGCTTTACATGCAGTTTGGAAGAAAGGTTCCTACCTGAAATTCATCAGCTAACATTTCAAGACTGCACACGAGTCTTATGTAGCCACTTGGTAAGATGGGCAACACCACTCTGAGGCCTTCGCTATTACTTACAGATGTGTATTGCTTGATACAATTACAAATATAAAAACGTCCAGTATTTTATGAAGCTTTCCTGAGTAAAACAGTCCCAGCTCATTGATTTGAAACGTTGTCTACTACGGCTCAATACACCCAGAGATATTATGGTAAAAGTCTGTGGTGGTGGACACGTTTTTATTGTCTCACAGTATATATATCATCCAGTAATTCTTTAATTTTTTGGTATTCCCCAAAATAGTATTTAGTAGTATTTCTTCAGACAGAATTTCCGAGAGCAGCGTTTGGCTTTTGCACTAGTTGAGCTCTTTGTTATGTTTGCTTTCTTGCATGCATGCTGTTGACTTTTTGTGTGAGCTCTGAAATAAAGACACAAACCGCTGTCTGTGGTTTCACAGACAAACACAGTGACACGCTTTTTTTCCTTCCCGTGTTTTAGTTTTTAAGCACACACACCTCTACACACTGCCTCTAACCATGTGATGTTGTCTGGCTGTGGGTTACACCACGGCCTCAATAACACCGCAAACATAGTTCCAGACAGCCGTTAAAGCAATGCTCTAAAGCAGGCGCCAAGGTATATTAACCTACAGGTAACCGTAGCATCAGTACTCACACTTCATGCTACATTACCAGTTAGCGCTCACAGATAAAACATAACCATTTGTTAAACTAACTACAAACACAGATAATAATTTAAATACAGTGGCAATGGTGTAAGAGACATAATGCACGGTTTTAACATGAACATTTTCTTGTCCTCAGAAGGGAAGGCACCGTCGGTGGACAGCAAGAATGGAAAGAGGACGGAGAGAGGAGGAGGAGGAGGAGGAGGAGATGCAGGAGGAGGCTCTAAGTACTCCATGTTTACCTGGTTTGTGGTCCTGGCTTTGCTGGGGGTCTGGAGCTCTGTGGCTGTGATCTACTTCGACATCGTGGACTACGATAGCGTCATCGGTAAGTAAGAGGAGTTTGATAATCGGGTAGTGTTATGGTACAGGAAGTTTAGGAATCAATGGCAGTCAGCTTAATCACAGGTGAGTGCAGCAGTGTCTTCAGTGAGTACAGGGTTCAGATGCTCACAAAGTCAACCTCCCCGTAAGCTTTTAACTACATTAACACTGCAGTAACTGCCTCGCTTGACTTGTTCATGTTTACAAAACTCGAAGTTCCCAAGGAAGACGTTCGGCCAGGGATGATTTGGCCCTGATCGTCCTGCTGGTGGATATTCATTTTAATCCTCCAGGTACACGTACAGTATGCACGCAAGTACGCAGTAGCTTGTCTTATGCATATGTGTTGGTAAAAAGCAGTATATCACAAACCTTAGACAACACAGTGTGTAAAGAGTAGCGTTAAAAAGACATTCTTTGCTTGTATAATGTTGCTGAAATACATATGCTGTGTCATGTTAGACCAACATCATCGGCCAACGCTCAGGAGAAGAATTTAATGTCATTTTACACAACAACTGAAGTGGTTCAGTAAAACGACGTGCAGATTATCCAGTCAGGGATGCGAAGCTGTCAACTGCTTCACAGGCTAAATGTAGGCTGGTGTGAATTCCTGAATTTGAGAACGACACAATGTGCGAGCCACCGGATAAATGACAACTGTCATACTGCTCATCTTACTGTAACGTTAAAATATATAAACTCTCTCACAGTTAAATCTAATGTTAATTTTAGTGCTTTTGACCATTTTCTTAGAAAGGCTCTGCTGTCGTTTGAAACCATGAGATCCACTGATATTTAGAACATGTAAGAGTAGAGTTACTCCAAAAGACATGTTGGCTGTTAATTTGTGTTGATTGATCAATGTTGCAAACAGTTTAGACCCATGACTAATTGATGTAGCTGAGCAATCAGCTGGCGCTCCTGGTGTTTATTAGCTGTTGTTTGTTTGGCGTAACTCTTATATGAAATAACATATTTCATTATTTCACGAGCCTCAGTTTACAGTTCACGCTTGTTAAACACCAAGATGTTAAACTCATACAGAAGCACAGTGCACTCACCAAAGTTAAAAGATGTTGTCTCTCGTGATGATGACTTACGAGGTATGAATGTCGCAATTGCACGAAAAGATCTTTATAATTACGAGAAAAGATCTCATAATAACAAGATAAAGATCTCGTAATCTGGTAATTATGAGATACAGAAGTCTTAATTATCTTTTTTGTTGTTGTTGTTGTTGTTGGTGAATGCATTGCGCTTCTGTGAAATCAAACTCTTCAACCGAACACAATCTAACCTGTGAGCAAAGGGCTTTCAGATTTAACTAAACTGTTGATGGACAAATATAGATGTTAATGTCCGTAATAAAGTGTAACAAAAAGGTCGTGAAATCAAGTAAAGTAAACAAGCGTGAGTGAGTTCCATGTTTTCAGGATGTTGACAGCCGGAGCCAAACAAATAATGTTGTGTTGTCATGTTTTTGCTGGCCTAGTTTCTGGTTCACAGCAGCGACTTGATTTGGTTCTCTCACACACACACACACACACACACACACACAACACACACACACACACACACACACACACACACACACACACACACACACACACACACACACACACGGTGGTCAAACGGTTCAGCCAACTAACGTCAAACGCCTCAATAGCGCCTACTTAAGACGTCTAAGATCGTTTTGTGTAAGGCGCTCGCTCCTGTGTAGCGCCCGGCCACAGTGCATACACAACCACGCGCCTGTACTGGGAAACACAATTGTCCACCGCTCTGGCGATAATAGTGAGTCCCATTATATATTTATATAGTGGGGTACAGTCTCGTCCTCTGCTTGAGACGCCCTGCAAAGTTAAAATAAGGTGTTTATAGATGCTGGAATAGTGGTGAAAACACAACGAGCTTTCTTATAAATACACATGCGCTCCACTTACAACGCATACCTATAAGCACGCCTAGATATCTTTTTCAACTGAGGTGAAGTGTGTTGATGTGGCGTTTGCTACAGCTCACCAGAGAACACGTATACACGTATACGCACACTTTAGCCGTAGCAGGTACGCAGTGAAGGTATGGTGCGCTTCACACACACACACTCAGACACGCAGACATTGCACTGAAATGTTGGCTTTCATGTAGCAACCTGCCTCGGTCTTCATGTGGTTATAACAGTCATGCAGGACTTTCACATCCTCTTTTTCTCAGACACACACACACACACACACACACACACACACACACACACGCAGAAAGCAGTAACTGTACGTGTCAGAAGACATGTTTATCTTATCTCAAACTTCATCTGACTGATAAGCTGCTTCATGTTTCAGAATCAGAAATGCTTTATTGATCCCCGAGGGGAAACTTTGTTCCAGCAGCTCACTGTCACGTCAGTGCACACAGGAAGAGAAGCACTAAGCAAAAAATATAATACACTATAATACAGGCAAGATAAATTAAGTACAAAGTGGATATAAATATGAAATTTAAATAAGTGTAAAGTACAAAGTGGGTTTACCGGTTGATAAGTATGTACGGTATAATAATACAATGTAAATATAAGTAATAAGTAATAGTGCATGAACTGTCGAGTTAAGTGTAGCTTATTAAGATGATTATGAGACGGTGGATTTTGCACAGCGGTAATAGAAGTATGAATAAATATCAATAAATTAAACTGAAAACAGAGTATACTGCACCGGAGTATTAAACACAGAATATTGCACAATTATTTCAAGTATTGCATGATGGTGTTAATGGTCCAATGTCCAGTTTAGTGACTTCGGGTCATACAGACTGACACTTAGAGGGAGGAGTTAAAGAGTCTGATGGCCACAGGCAGGAATGACTTCCTGTGGCGCTCTGTGGTGCATTGTGGGGGCATGAGTCTTCCGCTGAAGGCGCTCCTTTCATACTTTATGGCTGCGTCTCTCACACATCAGTTAGATGGAAACAAGAGAAAAGAGTTACGGAGCTACAACTGACTTCCCATTAAATAATGCATATAAGGTCAAAGAGCACTGAGTCTGCTTTTTTATTCCTAGTTTATACAGAGCTCCCTGTTCAACCAAGTTAAAACAATGACAGCAGTGTTAACTGACTAACTTGTGATGTCTGTAAAGTTAAACTTTTGTGTTTCCTCTCTCTGATCTGTATATAAGGTCTTTCAGGGCTACATGATCTTTGAAAAAATATATAATACAAAGTTTTATAAGTGATCAATGGGCCTCATTCAGAAATGTGTTTTTTAATTTTTTCCCTACTTTCGTAGAAAGAGTATAAGAGTCACATTCCTGAAGCATGCGCACAGACCACTGAATTGTTCTTTCACATGTGCAAATGTTTGTGAATCAGGATTATTCTTAAATTGGATGCAATCAGTCATTAGTATAAGGAAACGCCCAATAATCCCATGGGCTGGTTTTGCATTACACAAGAACAAACTCTTTAAACAGTTAAGATCAAATCTGTGTGGAGGAATGTTTCGTGCATGAGGCCTATTGGCTCTTGATTTTTACATACTACAGACCCTGAAAGTAAACACGCTATGTTGGCTGAAATCAAAATAATTTTTTGCACAATTTCAACCTGAACACTGGATAACAATATTAAAAAATATTCTTTATATCTAGTATACATTTAGTAGTATTCTGTTCTGATTTGCTGCCAACACGGCACACAAAAAAGCAGCAAACGTTCCAGGAAAGCACAAACACATTTGTGTATGACCTGCAGATGCTTCACAGTAAAAGCCTTTTCACTTCGGCCACATTTGCAGCAGCTGGGTGACTTTTACTGTGAAGCGGCTGAAGTCTAAATGTAATTCATGTCTGTTTTTAAAACACTGCAGAAACAGAAATTCACATACTAAAATGATGCATCATGCAGCCCTGTGTCTCCTCTGTAATTCTGTATTGCTTTGTACTAATTCAGTTCTTGCAATGCTATAGTGTCTTATCTTCTGTCTGTCTTCTTCTTCTCTTCTTCTTCTCTCTCTGATCTCTGCACGTAGCCAGAGCTAAGGAGTTTCGCATGAACTTTTCTGAAGTTTTACAAGGTACGGTCTCAAGATTTAAACATCCACTAATGTAACTGCATTTTTACAGATCCATATTTCACTGTGTGCTTCCATCAGAGCCAATGGTGTCGCCAAACTACTCCAAAAAACATAATTAGTTAGGCTCAAATAGGATAAGATGAGGTAAGGTAAGATGGTTAAGAAACCGGATAGAGTAAGAAGATGTCCTGAAGGTTGAGGTATTCATATCATTGAGGGGAAACAATACAGTTAGTGAAGAAGGACCAAAGACAAACTGAAAGCAGTCTAATAAAAGTTCTTCCTGTCTATATTTCCAGTAAATAGAGCATGGCCAATATCATTGGTATCTGTTTTCAACCAGAAACTATAATGAAAGTCCTGCCTACCACATTCAACAAACTGGTTTAAGGCAGCAGCTCTGTTACTAGTTTATATCTTTCCACTATAATACATAATACACTATACTAGTATGCTTTATTTCCATTTACTGATGTAATACAGCCACTCTGACAAACAATTTCTTTCTTTTTATTCATCATGCCATTACAAACATAATGTATTTCCTGCAGGCTACTGGACGTCCTTCCAGACATTAACCCAGTTGTAAATTATAAAAACAAATCTCATAAACTTGGATTCATTTGTTTAACCTGTTGTCAAGAACTTCAGGATAGTAATGTGATGGTTTATCGTCAACATGTTGGTAGACAAACGTAGCAGTAGTAGCCGTTGGAGTGGATTCAGATTCTGAAATAAGAATTTGTGGTCATTTCATAGATTGGCGAGTCAAAAAATTAGAAGATGACTGTATGAACAGCATGACAGAGAAGTGTTGCAGACATCGTTCTCCACCACATCCTTCCTCTTCCTACAGCTTCACTGTTTTAAATTAATACTTCATGCACGTTGACATACTGCTGCTGTTAATATGCTGCGTTCTGTGTTGTAATTGATAGCTTGTACAAGTAGTAGAGTTCTGCTTCCCGACCTGAGGGATTTTGCTACGTAAAGTTTCATGCTCCGTCCAGGTTGGGTTATTTTCAAATCTTTCTCCCCCTGATTGCGCCAGCGTGCATTAGCCTGGTAAGCTAACAGTCAGTAATGGGTGACACAAAGTAAAAGTACAGCTTCGGACTTCGTATCGCGTTTTAAAGACTTTGGTATGGGCCGAGTTCTGGTCTCAGTTTTAGGCCTGTGCAAAACTTCAGTTACTACACAGGTTGATTTAGACATGAACTCCTGAGCTTCTTATCCAAAGCTCTTTACAGTTGCATGAATGCATACAGTGTATTTTCAGTGTGGGCGCTGTGTATCAGAATCAGAAATACTTTATTGATCCCCGAGGGGGAACTCTTTCAAGACGAGACAATTATTTCTAGTAAGAAATAAGAGATGTGCAAATCAAGGGGGTCAGGGAGTCATGATAATATCATCATATTTCAGACAACTTTTCAGTTTGTCTTTTATTTGGGAATGACTTTTATAGTGTCTCATAATCGTAGAAATGTAATAATTTGTTAATTTAAAAGTTAAAAAAAACCAACATGAAGTTGAAATGATGAAGCAATAAAAATGAAAAATACTTAGTAAGGTGTGTTATTTAAGAGTTTATTAGTTCTAATCTTATTCACATTATATTCAACAACTGTACAGGCACATATTTAATAAAAAAAATTAAAAACCTTTATTACTTTAAAAGTTTCCATGAGCTTGTTTGTGCCGCTGTAGTGACCTGACAACAGTGTGTCACTCAGCCTTCCTCTCCTCCTCTTCCTCCTTCAGGGAAGCTGACGGCCTACGACACGGACGGAGACGGAGACTTTGACGTGGAAGATGCTAAAGTTCTGCTCGGCAAGTCCACTTTCATTTTTCAGTTTTTTTCTCTGTAATTCCTGACCGATGTGGTTTGCAGTTGTGTCCCAGTGCCTCAGTTTTAAACAGTAAGCAGTCTTACTCTGTGGTTTGAACCCGACTAAAGCAGTGAGTGAGAGCAGGTAGATCTGTATGTCAGTGGGTCTAAAACCAGCCTCGGTAGTGTGTCAACTCACACTCGTGAATTTCTGCCTGTTTTGTTGCCTGTAAGAAGAAAAAATCAGCAGGGTGACTATGAACGTTGAAGAGATGTTCATAGTAAGAGCTGTTCACCTTTAAACTGCTGTTGGCTGATGTTTGTTGGAGGTGTAAAAGCCAAAAACATCTAGCAGCCTGTACTAACTTAATAATGCTTTACTAAGACGATGTCTTCTTAACGTCCAACTGAAGACAAGTCCGATACAATAGTGCATCTTTAGATATGACGTGTTATTTTACCTTAGTCTTACTTCAGTCTATTAACCTGTGAATTAACCCGTTGAAATACACAATGACCGTGTGCTCAGACTACACAAAAATGTACTTCCAGGAAGTATATTTTTGTCTCGCTGTCAAAATTCACTCTGGCTGCGATGCCAACAACGCTGTCGTCGAAAGATTCGTGGACGTTCTGACGTAGATGAAATAGGTGGCAAAGTTCGTTCAAATGTTTGGTAACAAAATACGAGCGGAGGACTTCTAAATTTCAATTGGTTGGCGCCGAACCTCGTCATAGCTCGTTACCATAAAGTTGCCTGGACTTCCCTCGACGCCCACACTGTCCGCGCCGCTGCTCGCCTAAAAAGCTCTGTCCCGCTGTGATCTTAAGGTACAGATTTCCTCTACCGCGTTTAATGTGATTAGTTAGGTTCAAGTTTATTTCAACCATTAAAATATAGATGAATCAATGAAATATTGTTTCTCTCAGGACTCTTAAAAGTCTTAACTATAACATCATCCTGATTAGACATGTATTTAATCAATCACATACCAACTGAGCAAACTAAACCTTTTTAAACCACAGTTCAAGATGTAACACACTATGAAAGTAAACAATAATCACTAGAAATGCTGCCAGCAGAAGGTTATCTTAAGTTCTTGAACGCACCGCAGGCTTTCATGTTCGGTTATGCGTTTTTTCTGTTTTCCTGGGTAACTGTTCATCTTTTCTAGATGTAACTGATGTCTACATAACAACATGAGCTGAGATTAATGTCATGGCAGAGAAACTGTAACAACAGTGTCAAAGCTATGTGACTGCTTTGTTCAGTTTTACTGATTGCCTTAAACTGAGTCATGTTTTTGCTATGTGCTTCTGTGATGCATACTGATACCAATACTATTCATGCGCCAGGACCAGTGTTACTGTAATCCCATTACTTCTGGCGGCAACTACACATGTAACTAATTACTTTTTCAAATTAAATTAACTAATTACTGTTATATGCAGTAATTGGTAAAGTAATTCAGTTACGTTTGAGAGAAGAAACTAGTAACTGTAACTTATTACTAAATTTCAGTAACTTGCCCGACATTGGACACAGGAATTCATTTCAATCTGTATCATTCTGTAAATGATGAGCTTAACTGTTAATAATATTAATCGCATTCAAAATCATCACAGTCTGCAGACACCAGCTGACAGAATCAGGAGGATGGGTAAAATAATGAAAATAAAGAAGTTGTATCACAGATGTAGTGTTTTGTAAAAGTATATTTTTTTAACTCGAAGACGCTGAAGAACAGCGCAGAGAATTAGAGCAGAGATGGCCGCCTCTGTTCCTTGTTGTAAAGCGGACAGGAAGTGAGAGATTGCCTGACGAGACTGAGACAGGAAGTAAAGGCTTATTTGTTGTCTATGGTTCATATGCGACTTCTTTAACTCATTATCTTTCTCTTTCCCACATCATCATCCTTTATTTTTTGCCCTATTTTTGTTGCGGTTGCTCTCCATTCCTTTGTACCATCTTCCTTCCTGCCTCCTATGTCTGATACTGTCCTCTCTCCTTCTCATTCAGTATTCTTAACATTTCCTTCTCCTCCTTTTTACTTCTCCTCCTTGTCCTTTAATATACCACCTTAGGGCCTCCCCCCCCCCCTTTGTGCTTCACCCTTGTTTCTACCTTCCCCTTTGTCATCTTCACCTCTGCTCCCATCCTGTCTGTTTTTCTTCTTCCCTCCCTTTCTCTCTCCCTCTCTCTTTCGTCAGGCTTGACCAAAGATGGCGGTGGTAGTGCGAATGCCGAGTCGCTTGAGGAGGTTCTTAATATTTTAGCTGAAGAGGGCTCTGATTGGATCTATGGCTTCTTCACCTTCCTTTATGACGTAGTGTCCTCGCCCATAGAGCGGGGCAAGGAAAAGGAGGAGGGGAAGGAAGCGGCAGCTGAGATGCAAGAGGAGGGTGGCACGACCTCCTCTGATGACGGGGAGGTCAAAGAGGTCATACTGGACCTCCAGAACCAATAGGAAGACAGGAAGCAGAGCCACAGCCAGTAGCAAGGCTCCCTAGTCCCACTACCGACCAATGAGGACCAGACTGGGATGTAGCCCAGTCCAGCTGGAGCAGGATGGGTGTGTGTATGTTGTGGTGCAGAGGACCTGATGGAGGACAGTCACACAAACAGGGCAAACTGGCCTACAGTCCTTTAAAAGAAACTAGAAACACAAAAACTTAACAGGACTTAAACTATCCTAAAACACTTTAAAAGTGTTAAATTTATTGGATATTGGCTTATTTGATAGTAAAACCCAAAAATATAGTGTCAGCCTGTACTGGCTTATGAAATATAATGGTATTTGTGTATATGTTTAAAAATTAATTAATGAAATATATTAGTTTATTTATTTAAATACACGAAATGTTAAAAAATGACATTCCTGAACACTGAAAAATATCATATAGGACCATAACCATCAATGTGGTTTGAGATTTTTTGGCTTATTAACGACAAGTTATGTGTATATTTTGCACTAATGTTGACCATGTTCCAAATTATCCATCAGTTTTTAGATTTCCTTCCTTACAGGGAGCCATTTGTTCCCATTTATTTCTGTAAAAATCAACTTGCAGAGACTTGAAACTTGTTTGAAATACATAAGTCACAGTGAACATTTAGTCACCTTTGCTTAACTTATGAATTCATTTATTTATCTTTTGTCATAGTTATAGTCTCTTCATGTGATGATGCAGTTGCAAGCAGGGACTATTTTGAAAACAGTTTGTGTGATGAGCGAACTGAAATCTTACATTACTTGCCCCCTTCTCAAACTAAAGAATAATAACATGGTTTGCCATAGGTGGTCTCAAATTAGACGTTCAAACTGCAATGTTGTACATTTGATCATCTGTCAGGCCCCGCGTGGCCTTGTAGTCTGGTGTGTTTTGTCCTGTTCGCTGTCAGCTGACGTTGAACTTTACAGTGTCGCTGTTGGACAGAACTGAGAGAATTCTGTTTATGACTGAGTGGGGAAATTACAACCACCAAACAAATGCAGGTAGATTTAGACTTTCTAGCAACTGTAGCAAGTTAACGGCCTCAATTGGAGATCCTATTTTAATTTAAAGTCCAGATGCTGGTAAATTAAATTTAATCAAATCCTTTTGCTGATGGCTAAAAGAAAGACAGCTGGTAAGTTGATAATAAATCAGGACTTCAAGTTAGAGGAGATGTTAGAGTTTTAAGGACGATGTGACTGCACTGCTCTTTATATTCTGCTGTGTTCAGGTTGATTCTGTAATATTAATATGACTCATTTATATTAACAAAACTTACACTTTTCTGTCTGTAAACCACTAATAATCACATTGATAGATTATATTCTGCTTTCTGTTTGTAGATCTTAGAAACATGAACAGTTGGCAGGCTGATCTGTCATCTTTCACCCTGTTTGATCATGTTGGTGTACTGGCCTTATTTATGTGTTTTAGGCTACAGTTAATACTGAATTACACAATAATATTCTGAGTACGTAATGGCATTCACCCTGACGCATGCAGTAATGTGCTGACCAAACACAGTTTTCATGTAACTTAAAGGTCAACAGATGGTTGTAATGACATAAAAGGAACTGCAGCTCAGTTTACATTTGCATTAATTATATTTAGCTCAGGATAACAGACAGCTTAAAAAGACCCAAAACTCATGTGGTCTGTCAGTCTCAAGAGTTGACCTTTATTCATTCGTCTTTACTGATGCACTTTCTGTCCAAACACACAAGGTGTTTCCTGTTGGGTATCAAACTCCCGCCTCCTTTAGTCTTGAACAGTTTGTATCTTGCGTCTTCGTGGAGGACGGCAGCTGTAGCTAGCAGTTACGATGGAATCTAATGGAGACGCAGTTTAACAGTAAAACATGTATTGTTGTGTACTTCTTTAGGTGAGCCAGTTCCAGCGCACCTTTTGTCGTGCACGATGGCTCACATGCATGGCTTACTGGGATACCTAAATAAACTGGAGACCATTGTTAATGTTGTTAGTCACACCTGTGCCTCTCCTGCTATAACAAGTCAAAACATCTGCTGTGAGATAGGTCTGTACACATCTTCTGTTTGTCACTAGCACGATTAGCTGTTAACCTTTGTCACGAAACTAGGTTACATCTGTCACGAACAACAAGCGGGAACAGGTACCTGTGCTGGTGACAAATTAAGCTGTTAATTTAGCCATATTTTGGCCAAAATATAAGCCAATGAAGTGAGTGAGTCATGGAAAACTCTGGGTTTGATTATTCTCATTATTATTGTATTATTTCTCTTCAAAATTGATACATTTAATTTCACAAGGCAGCTGACTGTTTACCTTTCACAGTAAAATGCCAAGAGTGACACACAACATACAGCCGGTAACTTTCTCTGCCGTCTGTTTGTTCAGATGAAAAGAAGTTAAAAGATCCTGCTCTCAGGAGAGACAGGCTGAGAAAAGGTACTGTACAAAAAGTGTTTGTGTGTAGACTCACCCCCACTGCTACTCAGCTAAGAGCTCCTCTGACAGATCTGTCTGTTTCTAAACCCTGTAGAGGACAAGAAAGAGGTGAAGAAGAAAGGTAAAAGTAAAGGTACTGTCCCAGTTTCTTCTGTTACTGCACGGCTCTGTTTGATCCCGAGTAACCAAATGGTGGAGTCAGGCGTTAACCTTCAGTTCCCACTGGGGCCACCTGTACTACATCTGAAAGCATGTGTGACTCTGCAAGAGACAATCAACAGGTGTGAACATCACAGATCATTCAGGTTATAGAAGTGCATGTTAACCAGGCAGAGAGAACCTTATGGGGCGATCACAGACGCAGACGCACCGCTACAGACGCTTCAAAAACGCCAAAACAGCTGGTGCGCCTGAGGAGCGGAGCTGCATGCGCCCCTGCTGCGTAGCTCTCTCACGGTCCGTTTATCGGCATAGTAAACGGCATTAAACTCACCAGAGATTCACCTGGCTGCTCAAGCAACAGTAAAGTAGTAAAATCCGCCTCTTGCTTGATTTGATTGGCTGCCGGGGGCCAAGTTTGACATTGACGAGTGGTGTGACGCCTTTTGCTGAAAAGTTGAGAATATTTTAACGTTAATGCGCGTCTAAAAACCGCTAGAAAAGAGAGGATCGCGCGCAGTACCGTAGGAAAACAATGGTTTTGCTGACGATGCGTTTCTAGCGGCGCATCTGTGTGCGATCGCCCCTTTAGAATAAATATTTCTTTACAACAAGTTCAGAAACCTTTTTTGAAATAAGGCAGACAACATGCTCGGTTTTCCAAACTGGTTGTTCCACTCCTGCTTAATTTGCATTTGTCGTGTTGTCGCTCAGGTTTTTGTATTATTGGAATTTAGTAGCTTAAACATGCTGCCTTCCCTCTTTTCAGGTGACATGTATGCCAGCCAGTAAAACTTACCACACAAAGCTGCTCGCTGTTCAGGCCAAGAGATAATGTAGATGATTCATTATTCCCTACTCACTTCCCCTTCTGTGTTTGATGGGGAAGAAGTCAAGTAAATGTCAGGGTCACGTGAGGCAGACTTCGGCGATACGATTTGTCAACCAGTAGAGACATTTCCATGCCATTTCTACCGATCTATCCTTTTAATATCTCTGGTTGTAGTAGACATGGCTGGCAATGTTGTAAATCAATGAGCAGGTCTGCTTTATGGCAATAATTGGATTTACTTGGATCAAATTTGTAAGGTATTCACAGTAAGAAGAAAAGTTATAAAAAGTATTAAGTAGTATTATTTTTATTCATAAATAATTTACAGAAACTTACTGTATTACAATATACCTTGTCATTGCGATGTGACATTACACAAACCTTGACTGAACGTTAAATCCATGTCGCCCATCCATAAGATTAGCTTTGTAGACTGTCAGGTGGCGCTCAGCTGCCTGGAAATCACTATGTGAATTCCTCCAACTGGCAAAGTAATAATTAGGATTGTTGACATAGTCTGCTGTTGAGTCTGCTTTGCCTGGTGTGACGATTTGAGCTTTGTTTTCGGCATGTCGACGTTCAGTATCAAACAATTTGATGTGTGTGTCATCCTAGAAGACAAGATGTTACAGTCCACTGATCAAGAAATAAAACTCCCAAAAGGTAGAGTTGTGATCCCTCTGTGTGGGTCTGTGTGTGACTTATTGTCTGTGAGTTAGTTTGTACCTGCGATTAACCCCATGTCATATCCATCTGACTCATTCATTGACTGAGGTCTGTCTCCAGCGTGAGCTCACCGTGTGAATAAATGCTCTTATATTTGATATGTAGCTCAAGCTCTTTGTACAACTGAGCTGTTTGTTAAACTCTGTGTAGAGATGAATCTGAGCTGACAGGCTGTTTGTTCTCCTGTGTGTTAGACCAGACAGCAGGGGAGACTGCTGCTAGAAAGAACACAACCCGAGGTATTAAAACCTGCCGCCTGCACATCTGGAATAAAGACTTTGGTCTGACTTGATATTGTAAGGCATGGCTTTGGTTTAACAGTCCAGTGATGTGTTTAGAATTCTCTAATGCATTTTTATGATAAAATAGATAAGCTATGTCTTATTATTATTATTATTATTATTATTGGATTAAATTATTTTGCCCCACAAATAATTAATTTTATTTAACACTATGATATATCATTATATATGGGCGATATAATGATATCCCGTGAAATAATATACATTTGTCTACCTTCAGATATTTATACCATGGGATCTATCACTTTAATATTTCTAGTCTGTATGTATTAGACCATTGTGATCAATGTTGCTGATCAATGAGCAGGACTGTTTTATGGCAGTATTAGATTTATATTTGATTTTTGCATCAGTGTAATGAAGTACATTGATTTGTCAGGCATTTATTTTGCTGAGTTAGTCAAAAACAGGGATCTCTGGTTATTTTATCCATAAACAGTTTCTCAACTGGTTTTCCTGAAAATGCATCATATCACAATATATATTGATATTTCCATACTGAATATTACATAGTGTGCTAGCCATGCTAGTGTACATATTTTACACATACCATGCCACATATCATTAGCCTTATGCATGACAATTTTGATAACTGATCATATTTTATTAATTTTATTCCATTTCAATAATATTGGCTGGTTTCAGCCTCTCAAATATGAGAATTCGTTGCTTTTCTTTGTTTCATATAGTTGAAAATTGAAGGCAGGTGATCAAAGAAAATAAACAATTTGAAAACATCACTAATAGATAATATTAAACAACAAAAGTTATTTAAAAAGTTGTGCCAACCATCCAACACCAATGTCAAAATTGCATTTCACACTGTTAAATTTATCTTTATTAGTTTTTTAGTTTGTTTTCTGAACGATTCTAATAACATTAAGACTTTGCTCTTTGGTGTACTGTAACGGTGTCATGTACTGTGTGATGATGTCATGCCCCCCTGACAGTGATGTCACATCCATTTCTAACACTTCCTTGTTTGCTTTGTGTGACCACGTTAGTCGGTGTGTTTGATTCACGTTTGTGAATGATCCTTGATTACGCTGAATCCAAACCTCAGACCGTTCTGTCAAAGGTGTCAGGCTGCGCTCTGCCCTGAGGGAAGAGCTGAGGATGATCCACGTGAAGATGGAGGCCAAGAGGATTGCTCGCATCGCTCTGGCCGAGATCAGGGCCTTCCTCGCTGAAGAAGAGGAGGAGAGGGAGGCGGCCTGGGCGCTGAAGACGAAGGCACTGGAGGCTGCCCAGGAGCAACTGAGGGAGGAGAGGGAGAGGGAAGCAGAGAGGATGGAGAGGGAGAAACAGGAGAAGGAGAGGATGGAGAAGGAGAGGATGGAGAAGGAGAGGATGGAGAAGGAGAAACAGGAGAAGGAAAGGATGGAGAAGGAGAGGATGGAGAAGGAGAGGATGGAGAAGGAGAGGATGGAAAGAGAGAAACAGGAGAAGGAGAGGATGGAAAGAGAGAAACAGGAGAAGGAGAGGATGGAAAAGGAGAAACAGGAGAAGGAGAGGATGGAAAGAGAGAAGGCGGAGAAGGAGAAACAGGAGAAAGAAAGGATGGAGAAGGAAGCAAAAGAAAAAGCAGAGAAAGAGAGGTTGGCTCGAGAGAGGGCAGAAAAAGAGCGACAAGAGTTGGAGAGATTGGCCAAAGAAAAGGCAGCCAAAGAAGAGAGGGAACGACTAGAGCGAGAGAGGGCAGAGAAGGAAAAGATGGAGAGGGAACAACGGGAGAAAGAAAAACTGGAAAGAGAGAGGGCTAAAAGGGAGAGCATAGAGAGGGAGCACATCGCAAAAGAAAGAGAAAGAATAGCCAGAGAGAAGGAGAGGATGGAGAGAGAGAAGGCAGAGAAGGAACAGTTAGAGAAGGAGAGACTGGAGAAAGAAAGGATTGCCAAAGAGAAAGCGGAAAAAGAGAGGCTGGAGAGGGATCGCATTGCTAAGGAAAGAGAGCGAATCGCCAGAGAGAAGGAGCGACGAGAAAAAGAACGAATCGCCAAAGAAAGAGCAGAAAAAGAAAGACTGGAGAGGGAACGCATCGCCAAAGAAAGGGAAAGGCTTGAGAGATTGGAGAGGGAACGTGTTGCTAAGGAAAGAGAGAGACTTGCGAGGGAGAAGGAGAGGATCGAGCGAGAGAGGGCCGAAAAGGAGAGGCAAGAGAAAGAACGAATGGCCAAAGAAAGAGCAGAAAGAGAAAGGATAGAGAGAGAACGTATCGCTAAGGAAAGAGAAAGAATCGCAAGGGAAAAAGAGAGAGCAGAAAAGGAAAGACTGGAAAAAGAGAGACTAGCCAGAGAGAAGGAAGAGAGGGAAAAGATGGAGAGGGAGCGCATCGCCAGGGAAAGGGCAAGAACTTTTCAGGAGAAGGAGAGATTAGAGAAAGAGAAAGCAGAGAAAGAAAGAGTGGAGAAGGAAAGGGCAGTGAGAGAAGAGAGGGAGAGAATGGAGAGAGAACGAATGGCGAAGGAAAGAGAGAGAATCGCCCGGGAGAAGGAGAGAATCGAACAGGTGAGACTAGAGAAGGAAAGGCTGGAGAAAGAGAAAGCAGCTCGAGAGAAGGAGCTGATGGAGAGGCAGAGGCTGGCCAGAGAAAAAGCTGTTCGGGATAAGATGGAGGCGGAGAGGCTGGCGAAGGAGAGAGCAGAGAGAGAACGCAACGCTGTGAAGGTAGAAATGAAGAAGCAAGAGCTTCTCGAGAGGAAACCAAACGCTTCCCAGCCGAAAGCTCCGGCAGCAGAAGAGAAAAGTGACAGAGCGAGTGTGTCGGCAGTCAGGAGAGAGAAGAGTGCGGCCGAGGAGAAGATGGCGCTGGGCAGGAAGAAGAAATGACAGTGGAACAAAGTTAATATCTCATAAATGGTGCTAGAACTCTGATTGGCTGGAGGGTTAAAGGAAGTGTGGGAGAGGGGAGTGTCCTCCTCTGTGACAGTGACAAATAATGTGTAAAATACTTCACCTGTCATCTCTTTCCATGACTGAGCAGGTGAATCCTCATTTCACAGAGTAGGAGACAGATTTAAAAGAGAGATTTTAGAGGACAGTACATTTTCCTAACTGCGTAACATCACACACATCAGTTTTTCTTGCTTTAATCATGTAAAATATTTGCTATTAAGTAAATATTCTGAAGAACATAATGTCTAAACAATAAAGGTAATGGTAAAGAATAGGGTGGCAATTATTTTCTGTTTTATTTCTCATACCACGGGCCTTATCGCACTCTGCCTTTATTTTTCCATAATGTGTAGAGAGAAACACAGGCATGTAAACATGGTGGTTAGTAAACTTAGTGATTCTGTTAGTTGCAAAGATAGCTGTGCTTAGCTAGTGTAGCTACATGAGGACGTTAGCTAACGTCCTTAGTTAACAACTCACCACTCTGGTGAGTGTTATTCTTACCATGGTGTTCAGATATTCTGCGAGAGGTTTGGAAATCTGCCATCACGGTGCGCTCCGGTCAGAACAGTCGGTGTTAACGGATGGAAAACAAAAAAGATTAAGCTGACTGCACTGACTGTTCATGGCACACCTTTTCTGTTATCACGTTCCCATCAGTCCGTGGCTTGTGATATAGTATGAAGGTTAACGGTGTGGGGAAAGTGTCCTCTTACATGACACAGATACCCTATATATATATATATAAATATATATGTGTTTAGACTTTACTGTATTCAAATAGGTGACAGTGTGTTTCTGGTGTAATTTAAAACCTCATCAGTGTTGAAAAGGATGAAGGAACTCACTGAAGGGTTCAATTTAAGATTAGAGAGTTAACTTACAGATAGAGCGATACTTGAGACGTACTGTACGTTTATGTTGCATTGAGTTCATGTTTTTGTTCTTTCTTTCTCGTTTTTACGAGATTGTCTTGAACTCCGATTGTTCCTTGTACACAGGAATGTTTGGTACCTCCTCTGTTCTGACCCCTCTGGCTCTGATCTTTGCCTGTTGATGATTTTTCTAGGAGTTTAATTTTAAGTTTTATTAAGTTACCAACTGTCAGTCATGTAGTGCATGTTGTAAGGAGAAGAGTCGGGTTGAAGGCTGCTGAGTTCAAGGGCTAAAACGTGTGTGTGTGTGGTGTGTATTTCCTTTACAGACATGTTTTTGACTGCAGGGCAGAAACTAAAATGTTTCACTCACTGGACACAGCAGCTTGCTTTAAGAAAACTTAAAACTAAATCTGTTTTTGTTTTTTACGGATTCAAGCTCAATTCATCATCAATTTATCTTTTGCTTCATGCACCCTTGTGCCTTGAGCACAGGGCTTGATTGCATTTTTACCGAAGTACATTTCACCAACTGATATTATTTAGCTTTTCCTTCAAAATGTGAGTAAATCTTTGATAAATAAATCTTGGTTTTCAAATTGACATATGCTTGTCTTTATTCTTGATGTGATTGAAATGTCGAGGTGGCCTAATGTGTAGAGGCATTAACCGAAAGGCACTGCAGCCCTACATGCAAACCCTTTTTTAAAGCGTGTTCCCCGGTTAAAAGTGTCGTTAGAGACGCAATGAGAATGAGTGATGAACATCACATCCTCTTCCTCTATTCAATCCAATCTCCCTCCACCACAACTTCCTGCTCTGTTCGCTCTCACACTCACTTCTCTTTCCTTGTCAGCTCTTGTTTCCTTCCCAAGAACTATTATCAGGGTGCTGCGACTCCTGACCTCCTCACCTCCCTGAAATGAGAAGTATAAATGTTTGGTTGACCTACTGTTTTCTTTAAGGCACTGTCACACTTAACTGTAAACCGACATCAGTTATGACTAATCTTTGCATATTGTAATTTTCCTTCTCCTGTTTTTATGTCTTTCATGTCTTCTTGATAAAACCCGCATAGTTAGACTCAGTGAGGGTGAGAACGGGTTCGGTGTCAGCTCTTTACTTCAGTGAAAAATGGCATTAGCATTGTCTTAAGTTTGGGTACGTGGCTTTTAAAAAGCTATTTTAGGTGAAGCCCCAGTATAAGTTTAGCAGGATAGTTTCTTGTATCGACTCTTTCTTCACTTCACAAATCAGGGATGGCCTTATAATTATGATGTTGGGTCAAATGTTCTGGGATTGTTTCAAAGCCTAAATATTACAACAGCATGTTAGTTAAAAAAAACAAACAGGAGGAACAGCGACGGCACTGATACACAGGTCTCTGAGATGTGACAGGTGTGCATGTGCCATTGTGTCTGATTTTTGCACTTGAACCTCTAACCACTGAACAGGGCTGAAAGCAGCAGAGAGACCACATGTGGGAGATTCACCTGAGCAGAAAACAGGTGAGCACACACACACACACACACACACACACACACACACACACACACACACACACACACACACACACACACACACACACACAGCGATAGTACTCCTCTGATGTCTGTTGTCTCCCAGACAAAGGAGCTGACACTGACCTGATACCTGAGAAAACCACCCAGTAGGTGTTTCACCTCGTTCCCACCTGTGAATTCAGACCCGAGGGCGTGTCTGCCTCACCTGACCTCTGCTGAACCAAACTCTGATCGCAGCTCTACGTCAGACAAGAATAAAAACTGTTACACCAACAAAGCCAGAGTCACAGAGAAACTGAGGCTTTATATCAGCTCCACCTTGCTTCACTTTCAGCTGCCCAGTACAACCAGTCTGCCAGCGAGAGATCCTTTCTCTGTTGCTTTCCTGTAGCTCACTGCACACTTGATTTCCAAAACGTCATCCACACTAGAAATATGTTCAGCCGCGGTCCCATAGTGCGTGCTGCATGGAAGTGTCCTCTACATGATGTATGTTGCACAAGGCTCAGTAAACATTTGAATTTACCCCGATCGTCTGTCTGGTTTGAACCTGTAGCAGCTGCCATAAAGGTGCTAAAACAATTAGTCAAGAAACTGAATTATAATCAACAATTTTGATAATCTGTTAGTAAATGAAATGTATTTATGTACTTACGATACTTTTTATAGACAAAGTTATCAGTTAATATAAACAACTGAGATATTAGTTGATATAATTGCAATAATTATTAGTTGCAGCCTGCTTATTATTAAAACTGGAGGACACTGTACGCTGCTACTATTAGAAGTTATAAACGACGCAGAGTCATTTAATTTTAAGTTCTATCATACTTATTATCTTGTCTGCTTGGTGTCCTCCATTTTCCAAGTGTTAAAAACCAAAGAAATCAGGGAGCCTTTGTCTGAAACAACCAATCAGCAAGCTGCAGAGCCACAGGGGGAGGAGCCAACAGAGGCCGCATCAACCGAAACACCAACCGAGGAGGCTGCATCAGGTGTGTGTGGTGAATATATTTGAATGCATATTCTTACAAGTAAGACAGTTGTTTTTGCTTTCCATAAATTAAGAAATAAAACTCAATTAATGCTGATAAAATATTCTAAAAGAATTGATTAGTAAGAAATCGTAATGGAATCAGAATAGATTAATCGATGTCCATCCCTCTCTTTTAGCATTTTAATATCAATGAATCATTACCATAATAATTTGTAGATATTACTGTAAACTAAATAAACTGTCAGTGTCCATCAACCTCTATTCTGATGTTTACATCACACGTCTGCCAGACTGCTTTATGGTACAATAATAATATTTGGATTGATAATAATAAAAACACTGTATTCACGTTTTACTCTTCTAACTGAAGATCAGCTCAGAAGTGTCTCTCCTGTTGTTGCTGTTTTGGAAAGAAGAACTCTAAATGGAAAAACATTATTATCTGTTCCATCACGTTCTTTATTTTAATCAGAGCGACATTATTCCCAGCGTGCAGTTACCGCTCGTTGCTGGTTTCTTGAATTCAAGCTGTCAGTTTTGTCTGTTTCAGAGAGCGGCCCTTCAGCTGTCCACGATGATGAAGGTATGGAGTTTGTAACACGACAGCTAACGATGAGTGAATAAGAAAGTTATTTCCTCTCTTTGGATGTGTATTCATAGTCAACACAGATAATCACGTGTTCTCTCTGACTGATTAAGCAGAAGAGAAGCAGCTAAACTTATTTAGATGCTGCTGTGACGTTTGAATGCTACTTTTTTCCTCCTTATTGTGCTTCAGATTATTTGCTTGTTCTGTATTATCACATGCACGATATGGCCAAAACTATGTGGACACCTCTGTCCACATACTTTAGTGTATATTTGGTTTGGGTCTGTTCTCCTGGTTTGGTCCTGGCCCAGGTTCCAGTGGGCATGAAGGGAAATCTTAATGCAAAAGCACACACTGATAATTTAGACGTTTAGATAAGAGTGTGACACTTCTTGTGCCCTTTCTTCCGTGGAAGAATCCAGCTCCATAAACAAATGGTTTTCCCAATGTGGAAGAACTTAACTGGTCTGCACAGAGCCCTGAGCCATGGGCGTCACAGCTATTATGTCTCATCCACTTTTTAAAATGATTAGTTTACCATGTCGAAACTCTATCCACTCGACGTGTCAGTGCTTTATCATGGAATCCATTCCACTTGCTTATTGAGAAAATGCCCAAATCAGTGAAACTCCATACCACGTTTTCACTGCTACCTTGCACCCAGGCAGGTTGTCACATAGCAAGCACGCACAGACACATGAGCGCGCCGCTAACGTTAGCTAGTCATTGATGCCCGGATGCCAGGTAGCTGAGTTGGTGGGTCACACACTGTCACCACACAATGTTCAGGAATTTGTTAACTTAAATAAAGCTCGGCATTTAACTAAATGTTCCTGTTTTGTTCGCTTTGTTGCTTGTAGCCTTCTTGATTTTGTTACTTTGACTACTCCTCTCCACTTCACATTACATTACAACATTAAAGAAATTCATTTAACAGAAATTGCAATTGCAAGCAAACATAAAGAGATCCTCAAGTTTAATGAAACAATCAGTGGCTATTATTAAATATGGCTCTGAATTAGTCATCGAATCAGTGTCTGTACTTTTAGCTTTTTAATATCTTCACATATGTGATCTGAGGCCATCCACCTCCTCTGGATGAAATTACAAAATGGACCCATTAAAGCCAGGTTAAAATACAGGGAATTACATCTACTCTGTTAAAAATTTCCAGTTAGATTGTCTCACCCACATTTTTAATGCCCTGACCTTACGCAACACCTTTGGGACGAACTGGAACGCCGACTGTGAGCCAGACCTGATCACCAGCATCAGTGCTGGACCTCTCTGGTGTCTGAATGGCAGCAAATCCCTGCAGCAGGTTCAACATCTGGTGGACTGAAACCAGAAGAGTGGAGGCTGTTAGAGCAGCAGGTTAATGAACATGGAGTCAGAATCACATGTTCAGCTGTCCACATACTTATGGCCATATTGTGTGTATATAGCAAACACTTACTCATAGCATCTTTTTATCATTATCAGTGCTAAATAATTTGCCTGTGATGTCTGAATGCACATGTTACCTGCTGTCGGGCCTCACCGTGATCAACCTCTGTGATCAGCTGACATGCTGATGTCATTGTCTGTGTCTGATCCAGTCTCTAGATCTCAGGATGTGGAGTCTGAAATCCAAGGTTGGTCCTGCAGTCACTCTGGCTTAGCGGCTGCTGCACCTTGTGTTTGGATGTGAAGTTTTCCTGCATGCTGAATGTACATTTCAGTCTCATGTTGTTCTTGCGAGTCACGGCTTCACATTTCCTCTCCGTTCGTTTCGCGGTCACTCAGAGTCTGAAACATCAACAGAAACCGCCTGCTCCCATACATCCTGTGTGTCTGCTGCAGGACTAATTATCAGTGTCACACCCATCTGATTACATTACTCTGTGTGTGTGTGTGTGTGTGTGTGTGTGTGTGTGTGTGTGTGTGTTTTAACCTGTGTGTTTTGGTATCTCCAGCTGCCGTCCCTCTCCCTCCGTTGGTGGAAGATGACTTTGTGCCAGGTTGGTTAAACACAGTCCCTTTATTGTTGGAAGCACCCCGAATGATAATGAAGGTGATGGTAAAAGACCAGTAAGCAGTGGTGGAACGTAACTAAGTACATTTACTTCATACTTTTTACTCCACTACATTTATTTGACCGCATAATTTCTAGTTACTTTGCTTCAGATTATTAATACAAAACATAAATCAACTAATAAACGATGATGTATTATTATATATTAAGCTACCCAGCAGTATATAAAGTAGTTGAAATTAGATCCACCTTTACATTAGTGATGAACACATGAATGCATCACTACTTATAATCCAGTGATAAAATATATATTGTTCTGAAATGGGTCGATCTGCATAATGAGTACTTTTACTTTCGGTACTTGAAGTATATTTATATGATAAAAAAGTAAGTACATATACTTTTACTTCAGTAAGATTTTGAATGCACTACACTGTGGTAGTGAAAGATCTGAATACTTCTTCCACCACTGCCATTGAATCAGCCAGCGCTGCATGCTAAATTATCATAAATAACAGATATTTTAATACTCCAAGAAAGAGTCACTCATTATTTAATCCTTGTTTTCTAACAATTGCCCAATTCCTATTTTCCCAAACTTCAAGCTTCAATTTTTTGTGTGAATTCAGAAAAAGAACAAGTACTTGAGACTCTGCATGCGGCCTGCAGTATCTCTCCATACACCCAGTCTGTAAAAGTGTCTTTTTGTCAAACTTTAAGTGACTTACTGTATTTTAAAACCCATGATTGTGTTTTCAATATTACATGAGAACCAGCATCACTGTGTTTCGAATGATTTTCAGATGCAAACCTTTTAGTTTTTTTGACCACAGTCCTCCTGAGGACTTTCTGTCATCATCAGCCATTAAGCTGTTGTGAGAGTGTGATAAACAGTTACTTATACATCTAAATGTCTGTGTCTGTTACAGATGATCCTCGAGACAGCCTACATCCTTACGGTGAGTAAAGTGTCTGTTTCTCTGCCCTCTGCTTTTACTAAATGTCTGTAATTTTCATAATAATTCGCTCCTGGTTGGTTTTTTTTATCTCCGTTTTTTCAGAGGATCAAGCCGACACCATAGACACAACTGGAGGTGAGACATTTAACTCAGGATGGCATGTGATTTATTAGCTGTAGTAGAAGAAGTAGCGGTCGTAGTAACAGTAGTAGAGGCTGTAGTAGTAAGTGATGCAGTAGTAGTAATTAGAGTAGCTGTAGTAGTAACTGATTTTTACATTAAGACTTTAGTATGTTGGTGGTGAAGCAGTAAAGACACAGATAAACACTGAAGTGTTTGCTGTGTTTCCTGTTGCAGTTCTGGTGGAGGAGCAGCTGCCAGAGGAGAGTGTAGGTGAGTCACACTGTCAGGGTTAAAAACACACGGCAATGATGTAAAACTCAGTTTGGTTTAGTTTGATGTGGTTGGGTTCACTTTCATTTGTATCTTTTAGTTTGTTAGGTTTGATATGGTGATGTTTGGTTTAGTTTATTTGTTAGCTTTGTTTGGTTCAGTTTAGTTTGTTAAAGGAAAAGTTCGACACTTGTGAAAAACGCTTATATGCTTTCTTACTGAACTGCAGTTTTACACGGGGGGTTATGTGCTGTACTACTTCTGTTTCTGGAGTCTTGTCACCGTGAGGAAGCAACCAGCAGGAAGCTAAACAAACGAGATATAATGTGTTCGTTAGTAAGCTCAGAGGTGGCTAGCTGTTTCCAGTCTTTATGCTAAGCTAAGCCTACTACTGGCTGCTGGCCATAGCTTCATATTGATCACACAGACATGAGAGTGGCATCAATATTCTAATTTAACTCTTGGCAAAAAAGCAAAAAAAAGTATTTTCCAAAATGTTGAAATATTCTTGTAATTTGTGCGTTTTGTTCAGCCGTGTTTGCTTAAATGCAGGTTGAAAGAAGAAAGGAAACAAATAGAAAATGTTTTATCTCACAGGCAGCAACATCAAAGCACTAGTAGTGTTGTGAACTTGTTTCACAGCTCTGGATAAAAGCCTTATCCAGCGTTATCACTGATATCAACGTTTGCGAGCTTTATCGCTCTGATAATACGTGTTGTGGAGTGTGTTGTATGTGATAATGATAATAATAATAGCCTTGATAGTGTTTTTCTTTTACTGTTTGTTCTGTAGTGGAGTCTGGACAATACTTGACAAGCTCCAAAGTCACACAGGAAGCAGGTACAGTATCTAGAAGAGTCTTAAATGTGGGTCATTCTTTATGTTGGTCGATAATACAGTTCAGGAAATCTAGAAAATGCTGCTTTTCCTATACACACTACTACTTAACTGATTGTTTTTTGATCATTTTTGGATGAAGTTGGTGTTGTTTGGTTTTACACTGACTAGAAAGATTTTTCGGTTGTGTTTCGTGTCTTGTATTTGCGTGTCTGTCCATCTCTTTCCAGCTCCGCACTGAGTTTTTACACTCTACTAGGGATGGTAATTCCCTGAAATGTGTATTCCAGACAGAGAAAGCAGGAGAATTTGATATTAAGTATTTTGGAAAGTCCGCTAACATCAGTGAATGTTGATGATTCATTTTAAAGGAATTTAGAAGGTGGTTTTCTGGAAAAAACAAACCAGAAAACAACATCCGCAAACATGGAAGAGAGAACGTTTTATGTCCTGGAAGTGCTCTGACTTTGCTCTGGAAAGTCATGGAAAAGTCATGGAACTCATAAACGCTGAAGTATTGCTTATCTCCTGTCAGAGCCAGTTGTAGAAGCAGAGAACCAGTCCGGACCACCAGTAGAACCAGAACCACAGAGTGAAACACCCAGGGAGACGGAGAGCGGTCCAGAGGGTGAGCGCGCACACACACACACACACACACACACACACACACACTGGCCTGGTCAAGATGCTCAAAAGCACGACAACATAAAAACCAAACATGCAAATAAGTTTTTAGTATAAGTAAACATTTAAGTATCCATGCAAACATTTATTTGTGTAGCAATGCTCAAGATATGACAGTCACAGTGAGTCTCATATTTAACTCTGCAGTCTCAGGTCAGTTTAGTGGTGATGCTTTGCACTGAAACTGAAGTGTGTTTACTTTTCAGCACAAACTCTGTTACATATCTGAGTAATTTTCTGCTTAGTTTGCAGTATATACAGTGGTACTGAGTCTACACTTTCAGTTAGGGGTATTAAAGTGTGTTGGGCAGCACTTTATTTTTAGTCCCCATATTCAGCATTTATAAGCACTATATAAACATTTCATTAAAAAATAACAAATGGTTTATAGCACACTATAATGTATGTTGTAAGAAGATTTATGTGTTTATTGATGTATTTGTTAACAACTATAACTCCTCCTGTGGGCACCCAAGTGAAGGGTATTGAATAATAATATATTAAAACACTGTTGCATTAATATAAAATTTGTCCTAATAGAAGTATATCAAAGTATATTGTAAAGTTTTATTACAGCTGAGAAACTGCAAGTCATTCTTATTGTTTCATTCCTCCCAAAAAACAACAAATATTGAAGTTGTAGTGATAACATTGGAAAATGCAATGTGAGTCACATTTCTCAGGAATTCATTATTTTTGTTGCAGTGAAAATGTATAAAATCATTGAAATGTGTCATGTAAAACTGTGGACACACATACACAGACATTGCTCGTAGGATGGAATATAAACGCCAAATAATCACTGTGTATACTCAGTGAGAGTATATGATTTCACCTATGATTGGACAGACAGGAGATATTGTTAGATTTTCTTTACACAGATTGTGGGATGTTGGTAGATTTGCTTCTGATTATACTCCAGACTTCGCTGTTGAAACAAACTTCAAGTGCTGACTCAAAAGCTGTGTGTGGCCCGTACGGGGATCGAACCCGCGACCTTGGCGTTATTAGCACCACGCTCTAACCAACTGAGCTAACCGGCCATGGAAGCAGCATTGGCACTCATCCTCAGTGGAAGGTGATAAGTTGTGGACATACATGGCTGCAGCTTCTGTGACCATTAGTGCAGTGTATAGTAGTACTACAACAAACCGCTGCACACACAAACACACACACATCAAAGCCCCTCTGTCAGCAGCAGAAAAACGCCGCCATCTACTGGCCAGTAGCGAGACGACAGTTATTCCACCTTTTGCCATCAGTGTTTAGGATTTATACTTCGGCACCTTCTCGCTGGGAGCTGACCAGTACACGTCAACACTTCTTTATTCACTGCTGCGAGTGCTGGCGCCCGAGAATGATGACGTCGGTCCACTGCAACAAATCTCCGTAACTACAGAGTTCAATAACATTTGTTAGGGACTGTAATGAACACATGGCCTTTCCTTCAGGGCCTTTTTCATGATAAGTTAATGCATTTCTTACTGTTGAATGTCATGAATATTACAACCTTTAGGTGCCATGGACACTGTGCAAGCAGTCGCAGAGTCTTGTTGTTAGTTGCTTTTGTTATTTCAGATTCTTGTTTCTGTTTTTAAAGTTGATTAATGTTTTCTCGTCTGTAAAGGATATCTGTGTATTGCCTTTTGTGTGCGCTGTTTGTTACAGAACTTTGCATGCAAGGATGCTGGTAGATTTGCTTCTTTCTCAATTTCTGATTATACTCCAGGCTTCACTATTGAAAGAAAAACAAACTCCCCAAACTTTATGAGTCTTGACTTGATTAACTTATCGCCAAATATCCCTTAGATTTGTTTTTTTTTTAAGAATTGTGACCAAGATACATATTAACGGGATTAACGCGTTTTTTTACATAACTGTGCACGAAAGGTCTTGATCAGAAGTTAGTAGATTTACTACATTATTGATATGTGATAAGACACCAAACGTCTGCGTAGAAGGAGGGAATGAGGTTCGATCCCATTGTAAGATTCTTTTACATGACCCAGCATGCAAAGTCCAATTCAGATTTTGGAAGTTGTGACTTTGTGATTAGACTCCAAACTTTACTGTAATGACTTTAAAGGCTCTGTCCTTTGTAGAGAGTGCACATCTTTTATCTGATCTCAAATGACTGGTAGTGTGTTCTGACTTAAAAGCTGCGTGGCCCGTACGGGGATCGAACCCGCGACCTTGGCGTTATTAGCACCACGCTCTAACCAACTGAGCTAATCGGCCATAAATCCCTGTTTTTACAACAGCTGGCAGAAGATTTACAGTAGTAGATAAAGGACGGCTGTGGCGTGTGTGGTGTTACAGTATTCTTTGTCGTACACCTGACAATGAAGACTTTTTTACATAACTCTGCATGCACAGTCTCATGTTCTTTCATTAGGCTCCAAACAATAGAGTAGCAATAGAGTTCTTCTGACGTAGGGATGATCGTTCCCTCCTTTTTCTTTTCACTGATGTTGCCAAACCAAATTCGTGTCCGTCTTTGAACGCTGTGAGTATCGAACGTTAAAGTCTGTCTCCTCGCCTGCGTCACAGGAACAACCAGGAAACAGGCCGAGGAGAAGCTCAAAGAGAAAGGTAAAAACTGATTTAAAGAAACAGGTGAACAATGCATAGCTTCTAGCATCTTATTTCTCTGATTGTTCTCTTTCTTTTTATTTTATTTTATCATGTCTTCTCTCTCCTCCAGCAAAGAAGAAGAAACCAAAATTGTTGAATAAGTTTGATAAAACCATTAAAGCAGAAATCGACGCTGCAGAAAAGCTTCGCAAGAAGGTACAGACGTGACACAGACACCTACAGTCACTGTGCATTTAGCTTGTATTGCTATCCAGAGAACATACGTAACACTTACAGTATTTATTTCCCTGTATTGTTTATTGTTTGTATCTGGATCCTTTCATCCTCTCTGTACAAAGTCTTTTTAATGGTGGCATCATGCTGTAAAATCAGTCTTTTATGAAATTGTCTTCCTGATAGTTTGAGCTAAAATGAGGCTGATGAAATGAGATGTTTATAATTGATGGATTTATTACGTCATTAATGTCTTTATTTATCGGTCCTCTGTTTCTATCAGGGTAAGTTGGAGGAGGCGTTGAGAGCGTTTGAGTCGCTGGTACAGCAGCATCCGCAGAGCCCCCGCGCTCGCTACGGAAAAGCCCAGGTACTGCACAGTACTGCAGTACTGTGAACTGGTACTGCACTGATACAATACAATAATATGTTGACAAGGAGTCACTACATATATATATGTGTGTGTGTGTGTGTGTGTGTGGCAGGTGGAGGACGACCTGGCTGAGAAGCTGCGTAGTAACGACATGCTGCAGAGAGCCATCAACAGCTACAGAGATGCTGCTGAGCTTCCTGATGTGACCTCTGACCTCCTGAGAGCCGCACTGAAGAGACGAGCTGAGAGACAGCAGTTCCTGGGTAACACGAATACTACAGCTGTTACAACTACTACTACTAACCCCCTGTGAGCTACAAAACTTCAGAAATGCACCTCGTTGTGTAAATGACCTGTTTCCTTAACACTTCCAACGAGGTTCAACTCTGAAATGAATCCTGTCTCATGAAAGAAAAAGACAGCAGAAGCAGGTCAGACATGTTGTCTAACGTTACTCTGCGTTCTCAATTAGACATCATTCAACTTACATATATTAAAAGCAGTTTGCCCCCTTCCTGATGTTTGTCACAGTTTTTTGCATGTTTCAGATCATCAAACAAATTTAAATATTAGTCAAAGATAAACAAGCAACTGCAGTTTTTAAATGAAGGTTGTTATTATTAAGGAAAACAAAATCCAAACCTACTCATCCTGAACCCTAACTGGTTGCACTCTTGCAACAACTGCAAACATGCAAAAAAATAAGATCAGGAAGGGGGTAAACACTTTTGCACAGATTTATATTTTTTGCAGTGTAAAAATCAGCTTGTCAGTACAGACATGTAATGGTGACAGTGTTTCTAAATTACCTCAAACCTATTTTGGCATTTCTGTACTGCAATTTCTTGGTACTCATCAGCCGACATACACACTAGATTTACTACATTATTGATATGTGATAAGACACCAAATGTCTGCGTAGGGAAGGAGGTTCGATTTTGGAAGTTGTGACTTTGTGCTTCGACTCCAAACTTTACTGTAATGGCTTTAAAGGCTCTGTCCTTTGAGGAGAGTGCACATCTTTTATCTGATCTCTACCTTAATGGGAGAAATTTGCATTGAAATGGTGTGTGTTCAGTCTCAGATGACTTATAGTGATCTCTACCTTAAAGCATTTGGAATGAAAATGTGTGTTCAGGCAGATGACTGGTAGTGAGTTCGTACTTAAAAGCCATTTGGCCCGTACGGGGATCGAACCCGCGACCTTGGCGTTATTAGCACCACGCTCTAACCAACTGAGCTAACCGGCCTTCGTCAACGCTGATTTTCAAGTGTTTTCAGAATTTCATCAATGTATGCTTTTAGCCTGACAAGTAACTCTGCATAAGTCTCACTGCATGTTGGTAGATTTGCTGAGTTCTTGATCTGTGATGAGACGCCGCTGTACACTGAAGTGTTTAGTGAGTGAATGATGTTACCTTAAAAGCTGGTTGGTCCCCAGAATGCCACATATGGTCAAAAACATCCTTTTGAAATCCCAAGCAGCCTTTTTATAGAGTTATTTGTTGTTGAGAAACGTAGAAACCAAGAAGATAAAGAGTTAAAACGTCACAGCGAGGTTAAGATTCTGTAGTGTTGCTGGAGTCGGCGTGCGGGAAAGCTTCCCTGCATGCACCGGGGCAACAGACTGATCACTTATAATGTAATATAATTAAAATATAATATTGCTGGTAGTATTTTCAGGATAATACCCGCTGAGATTCAAATCTTTTGACTGAAACACTAATAGCTGACTTTGCTCGTATACGATTTTCTCTCTGTCTCTCAGGTCGGATGCGTGGGTCTCTGGCGACTCTGGAGAAGTTGTGTCAGATCTTTCCAGAGGACATCGGTCTGAAGAACGACCTGGGCGTCGCCCACCTGTTGCTAGGAGACAACAAGGGCGCCAAGAAGGTCTATGAAGAGGTGTGTGGACGCTGTTAGCTTTACCAAGCACGCGTCCGTTCACGTTTCTTGAGTGACGTGGCGTCTGTAGGAGCTGAAGCGGTGTTCTGCTGGTAAAGACCTCCACTGTCTTTATCTCTGATTGGTTGTCCGACCTCTGTGCTTCACCCACAGGTTCTGGCGGTAGCCCCCGGCAATGGCTTCGCTAAAGTTCACTACGGCTTCATCCTGAAGTCAGAGAACAAGATCGCAGAGAGTATACCATACCTGAAGGTAAACAGACACACACACACACATTTACATGGTCATAGGTATACTTGTGAGGACCTTCATTCAGCACATTTACGTCCACACAAGACACCAGGTTACTGGAAGACGGAGAACCCGTTTACATGCACTGTAGTAACCTGGTAACTGTAAATCTGCATGTACGTGCAGCAGGTCAGTAATCACGTCTCCCCTCCCCCCTTATGTTGGAGCTGTGGCTTGCTTATTTTAACTGCTTTCCGACTTTTTATTTTATTAGTTTACAGAGCCTACATAATGTCAGTTTCAGTTTTAGTTGGACATTGAATTAATTTATTTTAATTGCTATCAGCTGTCACAGTGATACTTTACAAGTGTGAATCAGAATCAGAAATACTTTATTGATCCCCGTAGGGAAACTCTTTGTTACAGCAGCTCGCCTTTACGTCAGTGCACACAGGAGAAAGTACTAGCAAACAATATGATGCACTATAAAACACTATAAAAACAGGTCAGAAAATAAATTAAGTACCAGGTGGGTATAAGTATAAGATAAAATAAGTGTGAAGTACCAAGTGGGTTTATCGGTTGATAATACAATGTAATAAAATAAGTAATAAGCAGTGGAAGTTAAGTGTAGCTTATTGAGATTATTAAGATATTGCACAGCAGTAATGGAGGTATATAATATCAATGTCAATAAATAGGAAAAACTAACATGGGAAAACTAAATATTGCACGGTCTTTGTCCTGCATATGTGTACATGTAAAAAGCCGATTACAAGCCCGGTAATGTTTTTCTCCAGGACAAATCTATCTGGAAAATCAGGTTTTTCTAATTCCCTACCCAGATTACAGAAACCAGGTTTCTTATATAAATAACTTTTAAGAAATCGGATTTATGCAAAAAGCCGACAGTAACCTGTTTACTAAAGTTCAAGTAAACCCACGGACTGAAACGATACATCCTCTAGCCTCCTAACCAAGTTGTAACCCTCAAACTAACATCACTTTCCAAAAAACAACTCTGCTAATCTGTCTCTCTCCAGGAGGGTTTGGAGTCCGGTGAACCGGGGACAGATGACGGGCGTTTTTATTTCCACCTGGGTGACGCCCTGCAGAGGGTCGGAGACAGTAGCGTGAGTAACGCACACATACACAAGTCATGGCTACTTACCTGGTAGGTGCGTCATTTAGTTTCAAACATAGATGTTGAACGATGTTTTACAAACTAAGTCGCTGACGAGCTTTTAACAAAAACAGTCAATAATGTCTGCTGGCCACAAGGTGGAGCCAAAAGCTCTGATGAGAACTCAACTGTAACCATTTACCTCAAGTGAAACACAACACTTTACTTTTGGATTGTATTGAAACATACTCTCAGGTGTTTCTGCTATCTCGTAAGCCCCCTGGACAGAAGCACCTGTGCATTATCCGCAGAGATGACATAAGAGATTGTCAACATTCACAAAGACATCATGTCTCCTGGCTGTAGCTTGTACAGCTAATGGATTTCCTTCCTCATAAAACATTTGCAAAGCCGTAAGTATTTCAATTCCAGCTTCGTTTACGTCCATGTTTACTAGCTTGCAGTCTTCTTCTTCCCTGTCTTTGTTGCGGCATTGCAGCATATCTTGGCGTCGATCAGTGGAACAGTGTGGCACCATTGGTAGGACTGTGTATCGTGTCATGAGATAAAGAAAACGGAGACCCACTCGTAGAATAACAGCACCATAGTGCTACCAGAGGTCTAAAACTCCACAGGGAACTCCAAGGTGATTTACAGGATAGAAAAGAAGACAAAACATTTCTCGCATTCTTCAGAAAACAGTGTATTTTTATGACTTTCCTTCAATCTTTGCTAGTTTTTTATAAAAACAAACACAAAACTGGATACTTTCACTTCTACAACCTCTAAAGATTATTTAAATGACACAATCGGAGAGGGAAAATCTTTGACACATGCAACATACGATGGCTTCATTTTAACAAGTGTTGCCAGAACTCGATTAATGTTTGTTCTGTTTTGATTGTTGGTCTTCACTGTGTGCTCGACATACCATTCGCATAGTGCAGACTTGATTTTCCAAGTTCTCTGATGAGAGTTCATAATGCTGTGTGGAGTTTTGCTTCAAAAGCTTTATGCTTGGCCCGTACGGGGATCGAACCCGCGACCTTGGCGTTATTAGCACCACGCTCTAACCAACTGAGCTAACCGGCCTTTGAATAAGTTGATGGCGTCCTCCACTCCCAGCCAGGCTGGTAGGCGAACTGAAGGGGGTCCAGGAGGGGCCTGACCATGGGCCGCAGCTGTTCCAGCACTAGTCTCTTCGGGGTCTTCATTATGTGGGAGGTCAGTGCCACCGGTCTGTAGTCCTTGGAGCCACTGTGACGCGGCAAGATGTCTTCCACAGAACAGGGACCCTCTGGAGACTCAGGCTCAGGTTGAAGACATGTTGAAGGACTCCACATAGCTGGGGGGGGACAGGCTTTTAGCACCCCGGGGCTAACGCCATCGGGGCCTGCAGCCTTGTTTGAGTGGAGTTTCATCAGCTGTCCTCTCACCTGGGCAGCAGTCAGGCACACAGCAGAAGTTACAGGTGGGAGGGGGGGAGTCGTCGGTCTGGAGAGGGCCGTTAGCCTGAGAGCCGGTTGAGGGGGGAGCAGTGGACTCAGAGGAGTCTGAGGGCCGGCAGCAGCTGAGTTAGAGGGGGTGAGCAGGAGCCGGTGTGTCGAATCTGTTAAAGAACAGATTAAGTTCGTTGGCCCTGTCCACGCTGCCTTCAGCTCCTCTGAAGCCAGTGACTCTCTTCATGCCGCTCCAGACCTCCCTCATGTTGTTCTGCTGGACTTTCCAATAATTCAGTGTGCTGCAATGAAATCTGGGAGCAGCCAAGAAAAAAGCACGTATGAGCTGTAAGTTTGAATGTTCATCACTGTTTCTCAGAAAGCTTCGACTCCTCTCTTCCGGTCGACTTGTTTGTCTTTTTTCTTCTCTTCCTCTCTTCTCCTGAAGTCTCTTCCTTAGACCCGCTTCCTCACGCTTTCTCTCCTTCTCTTCAGTGACGGCGAATTTAAGCTTTCTGGAGCATTTAGGGCTCTTGACACACTGTGTTGAATATAAAACACAGAGAATAAAAGAGAAAGCTGACATAGTTGGTGCAAATAGTCTAAAGATGAAAGGTTTTTTCCTCTTACAGTGCTGATGTTCGATTCTCCTACTATAACCCCTGTGTGTGTGTTTTGTTAACAGACTTCTGCATATGAGCATGAGCTGATAATATTATTATATAATAACCTCCTCCTCAGACTTTTACACAGATATTATTACTTGTTGTTGTGTAAAGGAACAAGTAGTGTTAGAATTTGATGAATGTTTCCTGATTGGAAAAAGATTTTGGCCTAATTACTGATTTTTACTTCTGACATACAAAGCCTCTGTTGGACTTTGAACCTGTATGTGAAAGTCAGGATTGTGATTAGACTTTAAAGTTTACTCTACGCAGAATGGTTGGCCCGTACGGGGGAGTGAACCCATGGTATTAGTAGCGCTTTGCTCTAACCAACTGAGCTGACAGGCTGTTGTAGGATAAACAGAGCTGAGGCATGTGTGGCCCTTTTTAAATGTCAGGTGATATCACTATTTGTTGTTTAAGAGTATCTGGCCAGAATGAAATAGTTTGCTGTATTGTGACCAGTAAAGGATTTCAGCCTGATTCTTTGTTGTTCTGTTTTCCTCTCGATATTGATGATTTATTTAACGCTGTCTCAGTCTTTTGGATGTTGGTACATGTGTACGCATCTGAAAGATCTCAAATAGACGTTAGACTTCTTCGAACAAGGAATGAAGAATGTTTCGGGGCAGTGTGTGTTGACATAAGAAGCAGTTTGGCCCGTACGGGGATCGAACCCGCGACCTTGGCGTTATTAGCACCACGCTCTAACCAACTGAGCTAACCGGCCACATGCTCTGTGTTCAGAATGATTGGTTCAATTAAGAAACAGAAGAAGAACAAGAAAATAATTAGGCAACTAATTCAATTAAATAATTTTGATATTAATTTTAATTATTTAAATGTAAAACATTCTCTCGTTGCTGGTTCTCAAATGTGAGTATTTGTTGCTCGATCTAAGATTAGAGGAAACTAAATATTTTTGGGTTGCAGTCGGATAAAACAAGACATTCGATGACGTCACCTGGTGCTCTGATGGAGAAAATAATCAGCAGGTTAATTGATAAAAGACACGGCCCACTGTGAACTCATTAATACAGTGTAGTTTATTCGTACCTCACACACAGCACTTATCCCATCAGCCTTGTTAAAATCACCCACATCTCTGTTAACTCTCTAAAAGCATGTCTTGCTTTATACACCGTATTCTTCGTCTCTTTCTCTCCAGGCCTATCACTGGTATGAGTTGGGTCACAAACGCGGCCATTTTGCCTCGGTGTGGCAGAGATCGCTGTACAACGTGGACGGACTGAAGGCTCAGCCCTGGTGGACGCCTAAAGAGACCGGATACACCGATCTGGTCAAGGTAAGGTGTCAGAGTGTGTGTATTTATTTATTTATGTGTACAAGGCAGGGTTTTTTTTTTTTTCTGTAACATTTTTAAAATTGGAGCTGTGTGTATCTTTAGACGTTGGAGAGGAACTGGAAGACGATCAGGGACGAGGCTCTGGCTGTGATGGACCAAAACACCGGATCGTTCATACCCGAGGAGGAGAACCTGAGAGAGAAAGGAGAGTGGGGCCAATACACACTCTGGCAACAAGGTACACACTCATATATACACATATATATATATATATATATGTGTGTGTGTGTTTGTCGTCAATTTTTTCAAAGAAAAGTCGTTTATCAAGAAAAAAACGTCAAACATTTGCTGGTTCCAGTTTCTCAAATGAGATTAATTACTGTTTTTTCTTTGTTTTATGTCATTGTAATGGACTTAGACATCACCTTGCTCTCATGGAGCTTCTCTGACATTTTATAGAATGACTAATTGATAATAAAAATATAATTGTTGAGGTTTGACTTTACTTTGTGCGTTTAGGGAAAAAAGCTGGAAATGCCTGTCAGGGCGTCCCAAAGACCTGCTCGCTGCTGGAGAGATACCCTGAAGCTACAGGCTGCAAGAGAGGACAGGTACACACACACACACACACACACTGACAGATATACCGTACTGCCTCACATATAGGAGACCTTTTTCTTTCTGGAAATGATGTTTGAAAAAGTGAGGTCGTGTTATATTCAAGGACTAGACAACTACATATTCACAACAGCAGATATTCCCTGTGAATGCAGAGGGTACCAGTGTAACGCCGGCTCCTTAAGAGAGCGTTGCATTATGGGTTGTTGTCTGTCTTTATGAGTTAATCAGCCCTAAAAGTGTTTAGTTCACCCAGCTGAAGCTACAGTAGAGTTGCGAGGGGGGGAGGAGCCCCTGGAAGTTAAAATCCCATACATTTCTCTCATAGACGATGTTACTTCTACGGCTTGGATGGATGTGAAACTCTCCTGGTTGAATCATCGGTACAAAAGATGAACAACTGCATCAGAAAATATCTGGTTCTTTGATACAAAGTGAAAGGTACAAGCCCGTGGACTCGTTAACTACGACTCCCAAGGTGCTTTGCGGCGAGAAACATCCAATCGCAGAGCTTTAAATGTTGTTACAGGCGCCTTTAATGGCAGGTAGAAGCGTAAATCAGTTTCCTTTGGATTCTGGATCAGTTTCGAGTGGTTTCAGCCACTGTAGCGGCACATTTTGTTCACAAATTCAACAATGCAGCGTTTTGAAATCACACCTCTGACTGGCTTCTTCTCCATAGCAACAACAGTTGAGGCTCATGGGTATTTTAGGACTTAGACCCGTCCTGTTGCGCTCTGCTTTGATAGAAGTATTTTCATGTTTCATTCTTCAGGGATGAGGACTCTCGGGACTGACAGCATCTCTGGAAACGTTCCCAGCAGAACTAGTCTGGAAGTGTTTTTGAATCTGCAAAAAGTGTTTTTCCAAAAACAGGTGTTTGAAAACGGGGGCTGTCTTATAATCAGGGTCCTCTCGTGTTTGGGCCAATGTGGTATCAACATGTTTCGTCTGCTGTTAGACGTGTCCGTGTGCTGATTTTAAGGATTTCATTGCTAAAAATATCCAGAAACTCTTCGGCTTGAGTGTAAAATCAAATCTGCGCTTTTACCGTCTGAACCAGGACAGTTTGAAACTTCTTAAAATAACTCGGATCTGATTACGGAGTCACTTTAGTAACGATACGACCGATAAATAAGTGATAATCTGATGGTGTGAGGTCGGCTGCTTTTAATCTGTTTACGTTTTCCTTTTTAATACGTGTGTGTGTGTGTGTGTGTGTGTGTGTGTGTTCAGATTAAGTTCTCTGTGATGCAGCCCGGTACTCATGTGTGGCCTCATACTGGTCCCACTAACTGCAGACTGAGGATGCACCTCGGCCTCGTCATCCCCAAACAGGGCTGCAGGATCCGCTGCACCGACCAGACCAGGTGCCACGCTCATCTTCATCCCTTTTCGTTGCTGTCCTCCTCATCCTCCTCTTTCCATTTCTTTCTCCTCCTCTTTGTCTCCTCTTTTACTTGTTTCCTTTTTGTAGTAACTTTCGGTTTTTCTTTTTTTAATCTTTCCTCTCCTTGTTTCTCCTCCTCTCCTCTCCTCGTCTCATCACCTCTCCTTGTTTCTCCTCCTCTCCTCTCGTCTCATCACCTCTCCTTGTTTCTCCTCCTCTCCTCTCCTCCTCCTCTCCTCATCTCATCACCTCTCCTTGTTTCTCCTCCTCTCCTCTCCTCGTCTCATCACCTCTCCTTGTTTCTCCTCCTCTCCTCTCCTCATCTCATCACCTCTCCTTGTTTCTCCTCCTCTCCTCTCCTCGTCTCATCACCTCTCCTTGTTTCTCCTCCTCTCCTCGTCTCATCACCTCTCCTTGTTTCTCCTCCTCTCCTCTCCTCATCTCATCACCTCTCCTTGTTTCTCCTCCTCTCCTCTCTCTCGTCTCTCATCACCTCTCGTTGTTTCTCCTCCTCTCCTCGTCTCATCACCTCTCCTTGTTTCTCCTCCTCTCCTCTCCTCGTCTCATCACCTCTCCTTGTTTCTCCTCCTCTCCTCTCCTCATCTCATCACCTCTCCTTGTTTCTCCTCCTCTCCTCCTCTCCTCATCTCATCACCTCTCCTTGTTTCTCCTCCTCTCCTCTCCTCGTCTCATCACCTCTCCTTGTTTCTCCTCCTCTCCTCTCCTCGTCTCATCACCTCTCCTTGTTTCTCCTCCTCTCCTCTCGTCTCATCACCTCTCCTTGTTTCTGAAATGAAATCCAGTTGGCCCGGCCAGTTGTTGTAAAGACACCTCTTCCTCTTTCCTCTTCCTCTCTGCTAACCTCTCGTTCTTCTTCATGTGCTGTGTCGCAGGGAATGGGAGGAGGGTAAAGTCCTCATCTTCGACGACTCCTTCGAGCACGAGGTTTGGCAGGACGCCGACAGTTACCGCCTCATCTTCATCGTGGACGTTTGGCACCCCGAGTTAACGCCGTACCAGCGCCAGACTCTGAGCCCGATTTAGATCAACCCGAACACACCGAGGACCAGGAAACAGGCGGACGGACCCGGACCTCAGCCCTGGTAAGAACAGTTTGACAGACTTACCGGACTGGATAAACTGCTAAAAACACCGACTGTCCGAGTCTGAGAAGAAACACGTGGCAAGTTTGAGCGACGGACCGACCGGTGATTTGTTTTTTGCTTTTTTTTTGTGGATAAACTACTAAAATTGTCGAAGACTGTCGAAGGATCAAACCATCAGACTGAAGCATGGAAATGAAACACAAGTTACTACTGACTTTACAACCTTTCACCAAAAAACAACCTGAACACATACGGTACTTGTCTCAGCCCTGATTAACCCGGGTTCACCCCGTTTGGACCGGGTTCAGGGTTCCCACAGTCGTGGATTTCAACATTTACTTTCTAGATCTGGAAATGTTTTGGAAAGTTGGATTTCATCTGCAGGTGTGTTTTGTAAAAATGATGAAAATGAGAAAAACGGATTCTCTTTCCAAATGTAGAGATGTTACCGAGCCTCAACCCAAAACCAGCTCTCAGGTGTTTCACGCCATCAAAAAGCATTACGTTTTGTCAGTGTTTGGAGATGAATTGTGAAATGAGTGTTGAAACACTAAAACGTAGAACAGATTGAGGGAAACTCCTTCGTTACACTTTAAAATGTCTCACGCCTAGTTCCCACAATGTCGTGGAAATGTTGCTCTTTCATTCTCTGATCATGAAATAAGAAAAGAAGCCTTAATTTTAGCTTCACCGCTCTGCATTTTTTCAGTTTTTTCCAGTGGGGTTTCACTTTTTCATAACTTTTGCACAGTAACAAGGAAACACAAGATGTTATAAAATTGATATTTATATTAAAAATATTTTTAAAAAATACAGAAAAAACTCGCAGCCACAAAACAAGTGTGTGTTTTTGTTTCTTTGACATCCAGATTGGTTCTTAATGAGGCGACAGTGTTTGTTCGTTCCAGTTTGTATTTCAAGGGTTTTCCTCCGTTGAGGTTTTTAAATGGTATCGACGGATGAAATGTGACTGAGCAGGAAACCCTTCAACGGAGGTTCAAACATTTAAATCACCGGTGGAGTTTTAAAATTCAGCACAAATGCAAAAAGAGTTTGTTCACTAGCTCAGAATCTGTCCCCCATAATCAAACACTCACAACCTGCGGAGCTAAAAGGCTTTAAAAGATTGTAGTTTACTTCTTCACAGACAACAAAGGCTCTGACAAGTTTTCATGGTAGAAAAAAGCATTCAAACATTGTAGAAACCTAAAATGAAAAGGTCCGTTTTAGCCACTGCTTAATGTATGTAAAGGACTCTGTAATTGTATACTTCTAATTAAATGTATAAATTTAATTCCAGCTGGATAGAAGCGCTGAGTAGATGCTGGTTTTTCAAATGTCGTCTTGGAGTAAAACTCTTCGTTTAAGAAATTTGAGCATCTGAGGGTGACGCACACATGGCCGCCGTCTGCCGTCCTTTGAACTAGCTGCTAACTGAGGTACAAGAAGAGTTTGGATTAAATCAGCAGGAGCTACATGTGTTGTTTCTTTGTGGTGACTCACAGGTCAGAGGTCACACTTTAGGAGATTTAAACAAAACTCGGCTCAGTGTTGGACTCTTTGAAAAATATTGGATTTCCTCCTCCTTTATTCGTTATTTCATCTTTGTGAATTTACTGATCTTTGGAAAAGTTATCCCTCCCTCTGTATCGGAGTTTTGTCGTCTTTGTTTTTTCGCACATTGTTTCCAGTTGCACTTTTTTTTTTTTTAATAAACCACAAAGTCAGATGGATTCTGTCATCACTGTTGTCTGTAGCTGCTATTTTTGCCTAATGTAAAGTGACAGTTCACCCAAAACACAATTAAATATATTTGTTTTCCACCATTTATTCATCCGAATGTGGTTTGATGATTTAGAGCTCCTTCATTTTGAAATATTTAAAGTGGTCATATTATGCTCATTTTCAGGTTCATAATTTTATTTTGGGGTTGACATATAACACCGTATTTTTGCTCACACTGCTCATTGCTGCAGCACCTCTTGTCTTAGCTCCCGAGTGAGGCGTCGCACTTCTGTTCGATCTTTATTGGGAGTTTTTGGGAGCAACGCAGTGTGATTCAAAACAAAACCGGTAACTATGGCTTCGGTTCAGCCCGAGTCTGATACCGAAACACCGGCAGAACAACCAGAACCAGCTTCACAACCGAGACTGGAGCGAGACGCTTCAGAGTGGGAAGTTATTCATTTGTAACTAATTTATCTTTAATACGTAAGGTTTTAACTGAACACTGTCTCTACATCACAGTAACAACTTTATGCCCATTGGCTGCCTGGAAGGGTATCTAACGTTATTTTAATTTCATATTTAGGTGGACTTGTGTGTGCATTATGACGCGTGTTACACAGTGATGTAGATACGTTACGGAAGGAAAGGCTTTCAGGCAGTTCAGGTGCGGGGTTTTCTGTGGGAGAGGGTAACGCCCTTTGGGGTGGACTTTTCACTTTGCAAACCTATTACATGCACAAAAAAAGATGTGAGCACTTTAACAGCTGCATTTCTCTCCAAACAGAGCTTTTTCTTGTACCACGTGAAAGTAAACAGTTGATAGTTGTACTTCGAATGAAAGTACAAGTACAATTAAGTTCTCAGTTGAGCTATTGTGATTAAAAGTCTCACTGTGTTCAGAAAAAGGTGTTTTTCTGACACTTTTAGCATCTGCTGCAGTGTAAAAGTCTCCAAACTTCAGCTGATCACACAAAAGAAATAAATATGTTTTATTGTTTTTGTTTTTTTTGTGAACTGTTCCTTTAACGTCTCCTTTCAAAATAAAATCCCCACAGTTAAATAAAACACAACACACAATCAAATGTTGGTGTAAATGTTTACTTCTATACATTCATTGAAAGGAAGTACATTACATTACAGATCACTGCTCAGTGTAGCCCTGATGATGAGTCAAACACACTGCAAAAAAATAATGACAAACTTGGCAAGTCGCCTTATTATTTTACAAATAATTCACATTACATCAAGATATTTTTGAAGTCAAATTATCAACCTGCAAATGTTCTTACTTTCCTCACAAATCGCCTGTGTGTGTCATTGTTGCTCTGAGATTTTCTGATTTCCGACAGAAATTAAAATTATTTTCGTGGCAGGAACTGAAGATAATTTGACTTCAAGTATCTCAGGATAAGATTGGCCAAGTGTGTCACTTTTTTGCAGTGTAATAATACTTATAACAATAATATACAATCTTCAAATAAGTTAAATTCGATAAAAACAATCTTTCCCTTCACTGCAATCGAGGTTAAAGGTGATAATTTGGCATCCAGTGGTTTCTTCACAGCATAATACTTTTTCAGAAGGAAACATTTCACTCTGGTAGAACAGTTTTTAAAATGTCCGCGCATGTGATCGGTTATAGCATCTGCCGATTTGTGGCGGTGCTTTTATTTTGAAATGCTTGTGCAAAGTTGGTCTAACGTGAAGTGATTTTGTTGTTTTACATGAAAGAAAAAAGGTGAAATTATTCTACCAAAACGAAGTTTCTTTTACGCCGTCCGTCCGTCCTTTGATAACTGATGTGGAAATATTTTCCACCTCCACTGAACTTCTTTTTCTTTCAGATTTCGGGACGTTAAGGTCAATTACGGACAAACATTTGGTTGAATTCAAAGTATTTTGAATCATACTGTGTGTTGGGGATAATACTCCAGCAAGTAGATAAAGAATTTAAAGTAGTGATGAAGCCGCCATGTCAGAACCGCACAGTTACCTGAAACTAACTTTAGATTTAGATTTTAGATTCACAGCTCAGAAAACACTGAAAATAAATGCTCTTTCAAACATTTAAGGCTGGGTTTCACCAACAAGGTTTGTCTTTAGTCCTGGATTAAATGGCTTGTGTTGTCATTCTGTTGCACCTCAAATTTAAAGGTCAGTTTAAAGTTGTTAACGTGAACTTGTCAGCAAACAGTTGCTTATTTACACATCCAGCAGACACTGAGCAACATGATGCTTCAAGTTCAATATTCACCTGGTTTCAATCATTGAACTGAGTTTTGCCACTAACACAGTTATATTTAGGGCTTCAACTTGTATTTTTATTACAATTAATTTGGATTTTTTTTGTTTGTTTGTTTTTTTGATTGACTAATTAATCCTTTAGTCTATGAAATGTCAAAAACATCCCAAGTTTTAAGAGTCTAAGGTGACGTCTTCAAATGTCAACAAACAGTCCAAAACCAAAGACATTCAGTTTAAAATGATGTAAAACTGAGAAAAGCAGAAAGAAACTTAAACTAGTGCATGTTTGGTGGTGGGGGGGTGGGGGGTGGGGGGGTGGTTCTTGGTAAATGACTTAACAGCATTTAATTATTTATCAAATTTGTTGCTGATTGATTTTCTGTCGATCGACTATTCCAGAGATTTTCAATTTGAGTCAAAAATCGGACTCGGAGTCATAACTCGGTAAAATCTTAACACAAAGACATGAAGACACATTTTTAGATGCAGTGTGACTTATACTTTCAGAGGATATATATATCATCTCTGATGTCCACCACAAATAAACGTCAGTAAATCCAATAAGAAATCATGGTACAAAGATGCTCCTTATAACTGCAGAACTTGCTCGAGAATCATCACGTTTTTAAGTTTCCTTCAGTCTCACAGTGATCCAGTGACAGCTGTCTGTACGTCCACGGGTCCACTGCAGACAGGAGCTGCTGACTGCTGATTCGGCTACTTTTAATGGGGACAATTTGACTAAATGGAAACAAATACAGGCTAAAAAACAGCAGTTGCAGCCCACAGCTGACTAACTGACTCCATAGCAACATTATACTTCTTTTACATACCCTGAAGCATTATGGGAACTGCAGTTCCAAAACTCAGAGCATGATTATTCCCCAAATAGCAGTAAGACAAATAAATAAAATGAGTCACCAAATCCATTAATTTTGATAGAGCACATAAATAAGGCTCAAAATGTCAACAGCGGCTCTCGTATTCCTCCAACACTAACACTCTCCTCTCTATTCAAATCTGGATCTGAAAATGAAATAAACTTTGATTAAACTTAATCTTTGTTTAAATGAATCCTTGTTGGTGCAACCCGCTCTAAATGTTTCTTAATTAAGGATATTATTGTTGTTTTGTCTTACCATCCTCTTCGCTAGCGTGGCCTGACGTCCTTTCATGTTTTCATCGCGTGTGATTCTCAGCTTTTATGTTTCGGACTCGACTTCCAAGAAACAGAATGGCGTCACGGATTAAACGTGATACACGGTGTTACATTCCTGCTTGTTTCTGACAGAACTAACAAAACCTCGTGCAGAAGACGACGACACAAACACACACACTTCAGAGTGTGTTGTTGTTGTTGTCGTCGTCGTGGACATCAGGACAGATGCTGCTGGCTGGAGAGCGGCTCAGCTGGGAGGCATTAGACGGCTCAGAGACAGGACAGACTGTGTGTGTGTGTGTGTGTGTGTGTGTGTGTGTGTGTCCTGTTCAGGAAGTTCAGGTCAACAGGACACGAGTTCAAATCCACCAGCTTAATACACAGCTGGTGCAGTGTGTGTGTGTTTATATAGACAGAATATGTGTGTTTGTGTCAAAGCGGATGTTGTGGTTTGTTCTTGTCTTTAAGCAGTGTGTTGTAAGTCTGTACATGTGTGGATGTGTGTGACAGCTCTAGTGTGTGTGTGTGTGTGTGTGTGTGTGTGTGTGTGTGTGTGTGTGTGTTCAGTCCAGGGCCAGTAGTGGTGTGCTGGTCTCTCTTTCCGTTTGTCGGAGAGTTCCTGGTTCCACCGCCGACTGAGACCTGAAACACACACAGATACTGTGTGATAGCAGCAGCAGCAGCAGTCAAAGCAAATAGCAGCGAAGGAAGAAGTCCTCAGATCCTTTACTGCAGTAAAAGTACTGACACCACACTGTGAAAATACTCCACTACAAGTATTCAAAACATTACTGCAGTAAAAGTATGAAGTATAATCAGCTAAATGTACTTAAAGTGTGACAGTGAGAGTCGTCCCTGTGCAGTAAAACGCTTCCTGTCAGTGTTTATTATATCTGATGTTTCTGGATTCATATTCCTGCTGCGTTAATGTGTGTGTTGCATTTTACTGCTGCAGATGTTTAAGGTTGAGCTCATTTTAACTGCTTTATATACTGTTGGGTAGTTTAACCTGCAGCAATGCATCATGGTCTATGAGATCATCACGTGTTTGCAGCGTCGCTGTCCTGCGAGAACCACGTATCTCTAAAAAGTCTCCCTGAGCTCAGAGAAACAGCCTGTTTTCCAGCTGATCCGAGGGGGGGTTAAAGAGTTTATTCAGCTTCAGGAGGAGGAGAGTTTCCTCTTCATCAACTCTTCATCCTTCAGCTCGTCACAAACACCTGGAGATACGGGGTTTTCACCGGACAGGAAGGGGATGAAACACTGTGATCTGTAAAGTAACTGAAGCCGTCGGACAAACGTAGCGGAGTAAGAAGTACATGAAATGGAAATACTCAAGTAAAGTACCTCGAATTTGTACTTACAGCTGCAGTACTTGAGTAAATGTACTTAGTTACTTTCCATCACATATATGTCGTCACTAAGTGAGTCGCCGCCATATATTTGATGTGATGAACTGATGTCTAATAATTTTGTAAAAATTGTTTAAAACATTTGTAGATTGGTAGAAATGCCAATTAATGGCAGAGCTAACAAAAATTGAATTTTCAAAAATTGAATACAAAGTTTTCAGATTATAAACTGTTGTCAGTGTGATAAATCTAATGTTGTTTACTGTATATTTGTTGAATTTATTGCATCTTTATGATTCTTTGGACGTTTTTAGACATGTTCACTTATAATACAGTCACTAATCAGGTAAATCCTGACTGATAATATTGGTAATAATGATTCAACAAAGCCAGACTGACGCACATTAACAGTTGTGGATACTGACAGACCTCACGCTGATCGCTTGGGGAGGTGACACTCACAGGAAGTACTAATATGAAAACAAGTCAGCGATGGTTTGTAGAAAACCACAAAAAGGGATCAAGTCTGATCTGGTTTTACGAAGAATGAACAGCAGATTTTTTGTTGTTTTTATAAGACTAATGGCTACATTTTTAAACCTAATAAATGGGTCGAACCATTAAAGAGTTAAAGTACTTTGTTGACATGTACTCAGTAGATTTCTTTCTTTCTCTCTCTCCTCATGTCCCCACACTTCCTCCTCACCTCTTCATCATCTCCTTGTCTCCTCCTCCTCCTCCGCAGTTCTCCCTGACGTGCAGGGCGTCGTAGGTCAGCGTGTACTCGGTCTCGTCGTTGTAGTCCGGTCCCAGCAGCGTTCGGGCCCAGATGCCCATATCGTACGGAGGCAGAGTGCCGCCGAACTCAGACGGCAAACACTCCGGCTGGATGAGCTGGTGGAGCGAGTTCAGGTTGTTACCGTGGAGGAAGATCTGAGGAGAGGAGACAAGGACAGAGGAGACAAGGAGAGGAGATTAGAGGAGACAAGGAGAGGAGACAAGGAGAGGAGATTAGAGGAGACAAGGAGAGGAAATTAGAGGAGACAAGGAGAGGAGACAAGGAGAGGAGATTAGAGGAGACAAGGAGAGGAGACAAGGAGAGGAGATTAGAGAAGACAAGGAGAGGAGATTAGAGGAGACAAGGAGAGGAGACAAGAGAGAGAGGAGACAATGAGAGGAGATTAGAGGAGACAAGAGAGAGGAGACAAGGAGAGGAGATTAGAGGAGACAAGGAGAGAGGAGACAAGGAGAGAGGAGACAATGAGAGGAGATTAGAGGAGACAACGAGAGGAGATTAGAGAAGACAAGGAGAGAGGAGACAAGGAGAGGAGATTAGAGAAGGCAAGAGAGAGGAGAAGGAGAGAGGAGATTAGAGGAGACAAGGAGAGAGAGGAGACAAGGAGAGGAAATTAGAGGAGACAAGGAGAGAGGAGACAAGGAGAGGAGATTAGAGGAGACAAGGAGAGAGGAGACAAGGAGAGGAGATTAGAGGAGACAAGGAGAGGAAATTAGAGGAGACAAGGAGAGGCGACAAGGAGAGAGGAGACAATGAGAGGAGATTAGAGGAGACAACGAGAGAGGAGACAAGGAGAGGAGATTAGAGGAGACAAGGAGAGAGGAGACAATGAGAGGAGATTAGAGGAGACAACGAGAGGAGATTAGAGAAGACAAGGAGAGAGGAGACAAGGAGAGGAGATTAGAGAAGGCAAGGAGAGAGGAGACAAGGAGAGAGGAGACAATGAGAGGAGATTAGAGGAGACAACGAGAGAGGAGACAAGGAGAGGAGATTAGAGAAGGCAAGGAGAGAGGAGACAATGAGAGGAGATTAGAGAAGACAAGGAGAGGAAATTAGAGGAGACAAGGAGAGGCGACAAGGAGAGAGGAGACAATGAGAGGAGATTAGAGGAGACAACGAGAGAGGAGACAAGGAGAGGAGATTAGAGGAGACAAGGAGAGAGGAGACAAGGAGAGGAGATTAGAGAAGACAAGGAGAGGAAATTAGAGGAGACAAGGAGAGAGGAGACAAGGAGAGGCGACAAGGAGAGAGGAGACAAGGAGAGGAGATTAGAGGAGACAAGGAGAGGAGATTAGAGGAGACAAGGAGAGGAAATTAGAGGAGACAAGGAGAGAGGAGACAAGGAGAGGAGATTAGAGAAGACAAGGAGAGGAAATTAGAGGAGACAAGGAGAGGCGACAAGGAGAGAGGAGACAAGGAGAGGAGATTAGAGGAGACAACGAGAGAGGAGACAAGGAGAGGAGATTAGAGGAGACAAGGAGAGGAAATTAGAGGAGACAAGGAGAGAGGAGACAAGGAGAGGAGATTAGAGAAGACAAGGAGAGGAAATTAGAGGAGACAAGGAGAGAGGAGACAAGGAGAGGCGACAAGGAGAGAGGAGACAAGGAGAGGAGATTAGAGGAGACAAGGAGAGACAAGGAGAGAGGAGACAAGGAGAGGAGATTAGAGAAGACAAGGAGAGGAAATTAGAGGAGACAAGGAGAGGCGACAAGGAGAGAGGAGACAATGAGAGGAGATTAGAGGAGACAAGGAGAGGAGACAAGGAGAGGAGATGAAAAAAGGAGGTGAGAGGAAGAAAGGAGAGGAGAAGAGATGAAAAACAAAGGAGGAACAGAGGAGAGGAGGGTGTTAATCAAAAAACAAAGACAGCAATTGAAAAAAGAAAAGAGCAGGAGGAGAAAAGGTGAAAATGAAAGAGGAGAGGAGATCAGAAAAGAAGAAGAGGAATGAAGAAATAAACAGAAATAAATGAAAGAAGAAGAAGAGAGAAGAAAAAGGAGGAGATAAAAGATAAGAGGAAATCATGATGTATGAAATGAAAAGAGGAGACAGAAGAGGAGAAGAGATCAAAGGAAAATAAAGAGGTGTGTGTTTTCACCCTTTTCCTGGTCTTGTCTTTGAGGAAAGGTTTGATGATGGTGTACATGGCGTGAATGTACCACGGCTGATTCACAAAATGGATTCCTCCAAACCGAGCGGGAAAACTGTCCTGAGGAGACGAGAGGCGAAGAAACAAGGACGAAGGAGAGGAAACAAGGGGAGGAGAAGACGAAGGAGAGGAGAGGAAACAAGGACGAAGGAGAGGAGAGGAAACAAGGACGAAGGAGAGGACAGGAAACAAGGGGAAGAGAGGAAGGAGAGGAGAGGAAACAAGGAGAGACAAAGATAGGAGATGAGGACAGGAAACAAGGAAAGGAGAACATTTAAAAAGTCTGTAATCAAAAATCTGTTTTAACATTATAACAACATCATAGTAACTAGAATCTTTCTGAACAAGATTTAAAGTAATCAATAACTCCATCCGCACAGTTTTACTGCTTTATTCAGAAGTTGTACAGGCGTCCTTAAAGCAGCTCTGTTGGCCAGTTTGAGGTGTTTTTATTCACCTGGAGGCCCTCGATGGCCAGTTTGAGGTGTTTTTATTCACCTGGAGGCCCTCGATGGCCAGTTTGAGGTGTTTTTATTCACCTGGAGGCCCTCGATGGCCAGTTTGAAGTGTTTTTATTCACCTGGAGGCCCTCGATGGCCAGTTTGAAGTGTTTTTATTCACCTGGAGGCCCTCGATGGCCAGTTTGAGGTGTTTTTATTCACCTGGAGGCCCTCGATGGCCAGTTTGAGGTGTTTTTATTCACCTGGAGGCCCTCGATGGCCAGTTTGAAGTGTTTTTATTTACCTGGAGGCCCTCGATGGCCAGTTTGAGGATGTTGGGGGTGAGCTTGGAGGCCTGCTTGAAGGAGAAGTTGCTCCAGTCGATGATGAGGATGAAACCGTTGATCTGGAGCTCCGGGTTCTCTATCAAAACCTCCAGAGAGAGCAGGATCGCCCGCAGGATGTCTGTGAACGAGTTCCTGATCGAGGAGGAGGAGGAGGAGGAGGAGGAGGAGGACAAGATTAGGAAATCGTGTGCAAGTCAACAGCTGATCAATAGTTACAGCCTGTGGCGATCCTTCACGCTGTAAATCTTAACTGCAATTCAGTTGGCTGTGTTCTTGTCTATTTTTAGTCTAAGTACAGAAATGACTCATTAGGCTCTTTGTGTTTTCAATCAATAGATGGACGTGTGTGTGTGTGTGTGTGTGTGTGTGTGTGTGTGTTACCTGCTCTGGTCCCAGTTGGAGGCGAACAGGATGAGGATTTTTCGGCCATGTTGGTCTGGAGTCTCCAGCACGCCCGGGAAACCATCCATCAGTGCCCGCTTAATACCCGGGTCGTCCACCTGACGCACACACACACACACACACACACACGAAACATTACGCACACAACACGACTAGTTTTTGGAACCAGAGCTTCAATCGGCGACTTCTTATTGAAACTGTGGAAACAGAAACAGACCTTGAAGCTCTGGAACATGTCGAGGTTCTGCTGTCTGAACTGGAAGTACTGGGCCAGCAGCCTGAACGTCTCCACCTGGTCGAACTTCCTGGCTCTCAGGAAACGGAGGATGAAGTCGTCGTCCGTCCGCAGGAACCCGATGTCCGGCCGCGTCACGATCATGTCCCGCACCTCGGATTAACACAGGCGGAAACACCGGAGTCAACAGGAGCGGAGTTCCCCTCCGCAGTCGGCCTGGTTTTGAGGACTTATGATTTGGATAGCGTTCTGTAATACGGCTTCACTGCGTGTCAGATGGCTTTTGTAATTTGATTAATTGCACATTTGTTTGGGAATTTGCACCACTAAAGTACAATACGAAGTAAGGCAGGTCCTTCATTATGAGCTAATTTTATGGCCCTGTCTTTTAGAGGGGGCCCCTGCGTCAAAACCTTATTTTTTTTGTTTATATTGTTCAGTTAGCAAGCTAACACAAATAAAGCGTTCTGCCTGCGGTGAACCTGATGGGATCTTAGTGGCGACAGGGTCCATGCACGTTGCACGAAGGGAAGTAGGTGGGGGGTCAGTAGGGGCCCGATAACAGTTAAATTCAGTCACACTTAGCTCAAAACCAACAGGTGTTGTGTGTGAATCACATCCTGATGGATCTTCTTCCTCCGTCGTTGTCCAGAAACTATTAAAACACATCAGTGAGCCGCTCTGTTGCACTGGGTGACGTGTTCCTTCATCACCATGAACACACACACTGTAGTTTATTCTGACTCACACACACACACCGTCCTGCTGCCCCAAACACTCACTACAGCACCACATGTGGATTCATCCGCCGCTGGAAATAGTCCCCAACAAATTTCCTCCTGTTTGTCTGATAAAAACTACAGCGAGCAGCTGTTTTAAAAGTGAAGCTATATATTTACTTACTTCAGTGGGAACCAATGGGCTTTGAGCTGAGAGCCACAAACAGGGCTAATACTTTAAAAACCGTTGAGCTGACTATTACCATTAGCATGCTAACGTTAGCTAAACATTGCAGAATATCATGCAGCGTACCTGCTGGATGTCCTGGTGCAGCGTGTCCGGGTTTTCATTCAGCTCTAAGCGAGCCTTGTCCATTGTCTCGGAGCTCAGGCCTGCGTGGAGGTGCGTCATCGCGGAGTCTGGTTTGGTTCCAACGTCCAAAATGTGTTTTATTCCAACTTCTGGACGTATTTCCAGACAGTTTAGCTATGTTGATTGTTTTGTTGTACAATCTTTTGTGGCTCAGGTGTTAATGTGGTCGTTGAAGAGGTTAGTAAATGGAGTCTTTGCCCTTTTATCTGTAACACAATCTTATTTGCTGTCTTTGATTTTAAATTCCGTATTTACAAAAACATATCGTGACTGAAACTGTTTCAGCTTCCAGATTTCGTCAGTAAGAGACAATCGTGGTCGTCTTTGATGGTATTTAAGAAAGCTGGACTGTTGTCCAACAGTATCAGATGATCAACAATCGTCTCTGCTGTCTTCCTCTACATTGTCGGTTCTTAGGACGCTGAAAGTCGCTGTTTTTGGTTTTGATGCTGGATCGAAATGTTGAGTTTGTTAGTTTTTCAGAGAGTCGTGGCAGGGACGTGCGGCTTAATGAACAGCACATGAAGACAGGACAGTTATGTAACCGTCTGCGGCAAATTCACATCCTTTGTGTCCTAATGTTCGTCCCGTTCAGCGTCTCACAGCTCCCTCCTCCTCCTGCTCTCTGTCATCTTTCAGATTCTGGTTCCGGGTTTTTCAGGCGACGCCGACTCTCGGCTTCGTCATGATGAGGCTGTTTGGAGCTGGAGGCTTGATGATGATGATGATGAAGAGTCCTGTTGGGGGGGGTCGTGACCTCGCGGTTTGGGTTGTCAGAGAAAGGTCAAAGGTCAGTTAAGGCAAATCGGTCGGACGTGTGCCTCCTCAGCCTACAGGAGAGAGGAAAGATGAACAGCAGCACATGAGGTTGACTTTAACGACGTCATTTCTTCTGTATTTCTTCTAGGAATTTGGGTGTTTTACGTTCTACAGTCAAAACCTTTCACACGGTGGGTGTTTTATAGGCTGATTACAGTGTTTAAGAACATAAAAAACAACAAAATAGACAGAATAAAGTCACCAGAGACCTAAGTTCAATAAGCGTGGGTTTACTGCAGCGGTAGAAAGTAACTACGGCACTTAAGTACAATTTTAAGGCACTTCCACATGCACTCCACTACATTTCAGAGGGAAATACTGTACTTTTTACTGCACTACATTTATCTGACAGCAGATTCAGATTAATAACACAAAATATAATCAACAAATAAATTACGATGTATTAATATGGATAAAGATAAGACTATTGATCCCTGGGTGAAATTCTCAAGCTACCCAGCAGCAGATATAGTAGAAACTTACCCCCACCTTTACCAGCTGCAATATTCAATTAATGTACATATTAATACATCAATAATTATAATCCAGTAATATAATATTTATTTATTATAATGGATCATTCTGCATAATGAGTACATTATTAAGCCTCGTTATACAAACTCTTCTTCTCAGCTGCCGGAAGCATGTAGTCCAGAATAAAATCAAATACAACTGATTCCAGTATTTTTAAACTTGATATATATTCAGCCTTCACGACTCTGAGCAAATAAAAGATCAGTATTGATTCCTGGCAGCGTGTAGAAACGGCATCTGCACCTTTATGTTTGGAAATGACATTTACATTTTTCAAAACACAATAAACAGTTAAACTGAATAAATAAAATGTGAAAAATATAAATTAATAAAACGTAGAGACTTTTTCAGTGGGATACATTAAGGGACTCGTGACCTCAGTATTTCTAAACTTCCCTCGGCCTCCCAGTGCATGCTGGGAAAGTCTCCTGTCCCCTGTAACCCTGAGAAAGACATGGATTAAAAAAATGAATATTATAATTAGAGCTAGACTTACAGCCAGTGGAGGAGGAAGTATTCAGATATTTACTTCCCTTACTTAAGTAAAAGTACTAAAACCACAGTGTCCTGCAGTAAAAGTCTGTGAGTATAATCAGGAGAAAGCCCTTAAAGCATTAAAGCAGTGCAGCGTCCCTGTGGCTGCTGTGCTGTTATATATTCTATCATCAGGTTATTATTCCTCGTGCATTAATGTAAAGCAGGATGTTGCTGCTGCAGCTGGTGGAGCTGGAGCTCATGTTGAACCGGTTTGTATCGGACTGCAGCTGATGATGCTTTTCATTCTGGATCCATCTGCCGATTCTTTTCTCCGTCGATCCATCGATCGATCGGTTTGGGAAACTGGTGAAAACGGTGAGAAACGCCGTCAAGACGACCCAGAGCCCAAAGCGACAAAACATTACAGTTATTACAGTCATTCAGAGGAAAAGCAGCAGATCTGCACATCTGAGACGCTGGAAGTGTTTTTAGGAGTAAAAAGTAAAAAAAGTACCAAGAACTTGAGTAAATGTTGCATCCACCGCTGCCGACAAGCTGAACTGGTTGTTTTATTGCAACCTTTATATTTCTGACTCTTCTTGTCCTCCATACACTTTGTACTGACACCTTATGTCTGGTGTATAAAGTGTTTAGTACCTTTTTTGTTTTTCTATATGCTTCCTTTTTGGACACGTGATGTTCATAATGTAGCTCAGTGTCTTACAGTGGAGTTATGGATCTGTTCTGCTGCTGCTCACTTTCAATAAGTGGGATCAATGAAGCTTATCTTTCTTTTATCGCTTTATGGGGGTCGGTGCCTCAGATGACCCCCACCCCTGCCCAGCCACTACACACCCCCGCCCCCCCCAACTCGTCCCCATCTGCCGGTCACGTTGTGTCAGATGTCGTCCAATCTGTGTGTCCACTGAGACAGCAGACACGTGAAGGTCCCACGGGGCTGTGATGTCCCCCTCCAGCTGCCTGGGTGCTGCTGCTCTGGTTGCACGGTGTAGGAGGGAAATGTTGAAGTGTAATATAGAGTCGATCAGATTGAGCAAAATATTAAAATTCCTAATGATAAAAGTGACCCTCGCGATATGTGGGCAGTGTGTGTGTGTGTGTGTGTGTCATTTACCAAATGTCCTCAAAAGGATGCAAATATTTGTGAGCGGGGACGAGCCCCTCCTACATGCAGTCTGTTGTATTTTAATTTAATTTTAAATATAACGTTGAAATACTCACAGTGAAGCGACCTGCTAGGTGTGCTGGTTGAATCCCGGCCGTCCTGGCTGGCCCGACGGCCCTCCGGCGGTGGTGCTGATGCTGGGGACGGCGGCGGCGGTGGCGGCCATCGGTATCCCGCGGACAAAAGATATTTCCGTTAAAATTAGAAACGAACGAGCAGGAAAAATTACAGGTAAAAGCCCCTGAAGGTGCCAGAGGTGGTCCCGTCCTTGTGGGTCCGTGTGGGCTTCGTAACGCGTGAGGAGGACGGCGCAGCATCAGATGCGTTTTCACTTTGTGCTCCGAGAAGACGTCAGGTTTTCAAAATAAAGAGCGCCATTTCCGGTGCGAACTTTCAAAAGAAAATCTTGACCAGTTCAGATTTTGTCAGACTAGAAATAAATGCTAAATTCACATTGTTGTCAATAGACTCGAGGTTTCATTTAGTCTGTTTTGAAGGAAGGCTTTTATTCATCAGAGCCAACTTTTTAAAAAAATTATTTATATTTTAGCGATTTAGCTAAATAAACAAAAAATATCTAATAAGAAAATCGTAGAAAAAACAATATATAGGCTAGACAACAAAAGAAAAATGAAAGAATCGAGCCACACGTGCATATATATACACATGCACCTACATTCCTGCATACACAAATTAATATACATACATATATATAAAATACAGTACAATTCAGTTTGTTTATGATTTATATTTTTTATATAGCTAAATAAACAAATGCAAAAATATGCAAATAGAAGAAACAACATACCCACTCAAGCATATATATACATATATGTAATACATTCACATGGACCTGGATACCTGCATACACAAATGAAGAAATATGAATTAAAAATACAGTATAATTCAGTTTGTTTATTGTTTATAATAGCATATGTTATAATCATCATCAGGGCATAATAGTTTATTCTGACACCCATCAAATCTACCATTAGGTCACTTAATATAATACAATGCAGGGTTTGTTCTAACCATTGTGTGTAGAAGTGGCATCAACTAACTAACTGTTCATTTCGTTATCAATTATTCTATCAGTAATTCTTTTCAACCGTTTAGGTTTTAAAACATCAGAAAATGGTTGTAATGTTCCAAAGTCCGACCAAATATACGAATTTACGTGATATTAAACATAAAAAACTCGAATTAGAGAAGCTGGATCCAGAGGATGCTTGGCATTTTTGCTCTGTAAAGATTATTTATCAAAATTGTTGATGATTAATTTTATGTCAATTGGCCGATCAATTCATCAATAACTAATCATTACAGCACTAAAATAAACCTTCTGTTTTCATACCAGACTGCTTTTCAACTAGACACAATCAATATTATGATTCCAATAAGGACTTTGGCACATTTTGTGAGGCTCAGTGCACTTCAACCCCTTGTTTTCCAAAAGTACAAATTCCACACCTTTATTTTGAAGCCACACTCTACTAGTTTCCGGTCTCCGTCTTGTTAACACTGTCTGACTTTACCTACCTGGACGCTCCAGCCTGTAACAGCAGCTGACGGCCGTGCGCGTTCACGAGGCAACCTGGACAGATTGTAGGTTGTGCGCGCGCACGCTGAGGCTGGTTCGCGCACGCGGATGTGTGTGTGTGTGTGTGTGTGTGTGCTTATTTAATTTTTTTTTACCCTCGTGTAGACAAACATATCTTTCTAATTCGGTCAGTTTCTTGTTCTGTTGTAATTTCCTAACCCTAATCAATACAGTTTTATCTTATACTAAGTTACTATTGCTATTAATATTACTGCTCCTAATAACAGCAACAATAAAAATGATGATAGACGTTTTTATAAACACAAAAAGTGTGTTTTGCTCCATTTTTGTATAAAAGCTCCTGTTTCTGCTTAGAGGGACAGTGGGACACATTATATATTACCTATTACTTGATCGTTATCTCGATTAATCAATTAATAATTTTGTCTAAAAGAGTCTAAAATCCAAAGATATTTACAGTTTACATAGAAAAGCAGCAAATCCTCACACCGGAAAAGCTGGAATTAGATATTTCATTACATATTGAAGATAAAACGCAATAAATTAAAAGACCGAGTGTGGGCCTTTATTGTGAAGGTGTACTGTAACCTGCTCGGACAGTGACGTATTTCCTGTTGTGCCAAGGTCCACTCAGCTGGGAAACACCTTACTGACAGCTTCTCTACCTCTTTCAACCGTTAGGTTACCTTAAAAACATTTGTTACTGACTTGTAAATTATCTTTTTATATTCACTGAAGTTTATACTACAGTTATCTGTACGTGTCACATCGCGGGACGTTGTTGTTAAGTCTCAATTTCAGGACTTTTTAGTCGCCAAATCTGCCTCCGGAGCGTGCTAACGTTAGCGCAGCAGCTAGCCGCAATTCACTCTTCAAGGAAAGAATCGATTAATCGTTATCGTAATCATGGATCAAACGGGAATCACAGCAGAAACACAAAAGGTGAGAAGCTCTTTTGCCCAGATGTCTTATTCATTCCGCTGTGTCTTTGCACATGTTGTTTAACTTCACGAAGCTAAGTCAGTTAGCTAGCTAGTGTTAGCCTGCTAGCGTTAGCTTCAGTTAAGCTAGTTGTTATCCAACATGGCGTCATTGGCAGTCCTCTCCTTAAAAGGCTGAAGTTAGCTCGCTGCGAGCACGCAGATAACTCAGCAGCTGTCGGTGTGAGATATTTGGAACAAGCGACACGTGGAAATAAACGGAGACGCTGTTATTTGGGTTAACCACGTCATGTCAGTTGCTAGTTAGCCTTTTCTAATTGAAGATGATGATCTCAGTGCTATTTCTCAACGTTAAATTAGCCTCCACGTGTCTTTAGTGCCCTTACTATTTATTTTTAAAGCTATAATATAGTGTGAATTATTGTGTCGACTGTCAGAAAAGCTTGTCTGTACTTTAAATGCTAACAAATGTCACAGCTAGCAGTTAGCAGATATGCCTTTTTGCCATGTTGTGACTTCAGTCTAATTATATTTTAACCATCATACTGTTGTTTAATAAATCCGTGGGCAAATTGTCATTTTATACAAACATATAGATATCGTAATTATAAATAAATTAGCCCCCAAATCGTGTGGGCGTGGCCATATGGACGTGTCAGCGCCGTGGGGGCGGGGCTCCGCAGAAACATGCCTGGTCATGTCCCAGTGTCACGCCTCCTGTTTCTGTGCATTTATGACTCACTGTGGTTTAATTACAATTAATTAGGTTACTTTAACTAATTGATCTTAAGAATCCGTCCACCTGCATATTTTGTCTTCTTTCCCTGTGATTTCTGTGGTGTCATGGCCTACCTGTGCAAACAGTTGCCAGTTTATTAGACATTACACCATCTAAAACTAGTGCAGGGTAATGTAGAGCTGAAGTTAGTAGTCACTTAATCTATATGTTGATCCACAGAACTTGTATTGGCAGCTGTTTTGATATTTGTTAATTCGTTTTTTATGTAAAAATGCCAGACGTTCTCTAGTTTCATCATCGGTTGTGAGGATTTGCTGCTTTTTTCTTGTCTAATGAGTGATTGATAGTTAATAATAATTGATAGTAAACAGAATATATTTGAGTGTTTGACTGCATGTTGGACAAAATATGACATTTTAAGACGTCACCTTGGGCTCCAGGAAGATGTAACAGGCATTTGCCACTATTTTTGACATTTTTACAGATCAAACGATAAACTGATTAATCAAGAAAATAATTAGCAGTTTATACAAAGTTTATAATGACGTGTTGAATCAACTTTATGGTCACTTTGGGTGCTTGTGTTGCTGTTGAACTGTATTGTGTTATAATGACGGGTGTTTCTATTATTTAGTCTACCCTCATTGATAGATGTATTAGAAACGCATCATAACTTTCGTGAGGCCACGCGGATATTTCAGCCCAATAAACTGGCGGCGGAGTCTGATCTCGCCCTCGTGTGCTGCCATGGCGTCGCTCACAGAAATCTAAAAGTTGTGGACTGATTTGAGATGCACATTATTTAGCAGTGAACTGTTTGGTCAGAGTTTAATGGCATTTAAATAAGGTGAATAATAATGTGCGTGTTGTTGTTGTTGGTTTTTTTCCAGAGCCCGTGGGGTTCGGTGGCCCCGGCGGCTCCGGCCTGCTCTCTGGCTGATGTGATGAGCGAGCAGCTGGCCAGACAGCTGGACGAGGAGAGCAACGCCTTCCCCACGCTCACTAAGTGTGTGTGTGTGTGTGTGTGTGTGTGTGTGATCCACCAGTGTGATGATACTTTGAAGTTCCTTTATTGACACTAATCGCTCTGTTTCTGTGTGTGTGTTTGAGTCTTGTCCTCACAACAAGTTCAAACAAATGGCGTGAAAATAACAACAAGTGTAAAATGCTTCATTACACCATTGTTTCTGAGCTCAACTCTGATTGGCCAGTTTCTGCGGTCTGAATAACAGACATCTAATCACATCACAGTCGAGATTCTGCCACAGTAGTTACTTGTGTCTACTCTTAAACGTGTTAGTTTTGTAACGAGGAGTTAAATTAACTCAATCACTTAAATAATAAGGAAAATCTCCTGCTTGCTTTATATTAACCGCAACTTTTACCAACAGAGAAATGTGAAAAATCAAGCAGTTATTTATTTGACTCTTTATTTTAATTAATATTAATTATTATAACACAAGGTCATAAGGACACACACACACGTAAAGGAACAGAAAACAATACCACCAGCTGAAAACAACAAAAATAGAGCAGAAAAAAACAAATAAATTGATTTAAAAATATGTTTTAGTCTCTTTGTTCTCTCGCCGTTCGGTGTAAACTGCTTTATTAAACTGAAAGTTAATCACAGAGACATCGAGGACTCTGTTGTTTTACTGTCGCTCCTCTCTTCACCCGGTCCTCTGTCTGTCTCTCAGTCCCGGAGCTGATCTGTTGTTGTCAGATGAGGTTTCTGATACGACCAGCGACCTGATGCTCGCCCAGATGCTGCAGATGCAGTTCGACCGCGAGTTCGACGATCAGCTCCGCCGGGAGGAGAAGAAGTTCAACGGAGACAGCAAAGGTAGAACCGCAGCAGTCTGACACACCTGTGAAAATACAGTACGATTACTGAGTGCGGTTGATTTAAAATAAGAATAATGTGTAAAATGTAATTAGCGTTTCAGAGCTGTTCAGGTCAGTGACGGTCTGTGTTTTGGATGTTTGCGTCCAGTGTCCATCTCTTTTGAGAACTACCGTATGGTTCATCCGTATGAAGACAGCGACAGCTCAGAGGACGAGGTGGACTGGCAGGATACAAGACACGACCCCTACAGAGCTGGTAACACACCTGCACGGCGTGGACAAAATAACAGAAACACCTTTCAGAACCATACAGCCCTAGCTCAGCATGTTCAGTTTCCAGGGAGAGTTATTGATTCACCTTTGACACCTTTTCCTTCGCCACATTAAATACTGTTTTAGTGTTTGTGGTCGGTGCTCCGACTGCCGTGAATCAGCTACGAATGAGTCACATTAAGATGAATATTAAATAACGGCATGTTTCAGCTTCGGCAGACATCTGACAGTCACCGTTTATTTTGCAAGCAGGTTTTTAAAGCAACGTAAGGCAGCGCACGGAGGAACAAAGAGGCCAGACAGGTTGTTTTTTAAGGTGGTCATACTAAACACCACAAACAACAACCATCGAGTTAAATCAGCAAAAAAAATGGATGACCTTTTAAGGTGTTCCTGTTATTTTGTCCACCTGCCTTTTCGCCACCACTGCTGGAAACATACCTTTCTAGTTCTGTATCAGTTTTGTTTTGTTGATATTGTTAAAAGAGGAAGATAAAATTCGTGCTGCTACAACTTGATGTGTTAAATCTGTTTGAATTGTCGATGATCAGTTTTATCTACTTCACCTCGCTGCGATGCGGATAAAAATCCAGCCCAAACAGACTTTAAGCTTCTGTCCACAAAGTAACGATCACACAAACTCTAAAGGTGTGTGTGTGTGTGTGTGTGTGTGTGTGTGTGTGTGTGTGTCTGATCAATCAGAAAAGCCCCAGACCACACCCAGGAAAGGCTTCACTGGGAAAGGCAAGAACATCACCACCAAACATGACGAGGTGACCTGCGGCCGCAAGAACACTGCGCGCATGGACAATGTAAGGCAGCCTCATGCTCTTAAACACAGACACACACACACACACACACACACGGTGGCCAAAGCAAGTCGTGTTCATATTTGTTAAAATATGTTCACCGTTACAGAAACCTCAAAAAGCCTAAAAACATCTTCATTTTTATGTTTGAGGTCTAAACGTGTCTTCAGGTTGAATTTCTACGTGTATTTATATGTTTTGGAAGGACACAAACAGGTGTGCTCAGATTTAACCTTTTTCCCCCCGTTCGCCCTCTGGTGGCGTAACCAACCAACAGGCGGCTGCTCTGAGCTGTGATCGAAGAGCGATAACAGAGACACGTAATCAATCAACTAACGTGTACAGCTTACTGCACACTTGGCGTTCTGTGGACGGTTAAACGGAGCCAGAAGTTGAGTTTGAAGGCACACGGACACCAGGTCGTATTTTGAAGTCTGATCATAGTCTCATCAAATCAAATTTAGCTTTATCGTGGCGCTCGGTAGCTCACCTGGTAGAGCGCCCCCCATGTACAAGGCTGAGTCCTTACTGCAACTGCCCAGAAAATAATCTTATTATCTAAAGAAGGAAATTCATCAGGTCAAAGGTGCAAACAAACAAACACAGAAGCACTACAAAGATTCACGCAACAGTGGAGACAAAACATAAAAAGAACAGTATCGTCTCGCGGTGTTTTGTCTGTATGTTCATGAGTGTGTTAAAGAATTAATTCTCTGGACAGGTTCATGTTTCATTCAGAAAACTGAGTGTTTGGTTAGTTAACATATTAAAAAATATCACTTCCTGTTTCTTCAGCTTTCTGTAAAAACCATCTGACTGAATTCTTTGTGCCGTCAGCTCCTGAAAGCAGAGACTGTTGAGCGTTTGCCATCAGGACGTATGAGGTTGAGCTGTGTCATTACATCCTCTGCTCCTCCTCCTCCTCCAGTTTGCTCCGGAGGTGCATGTCGGTGATGGGTTGGGGATGGACCTGAAGTTGTCCAATCAGGTGTTTAACTCTCTGAAGCAGCACTGCTACAGCGAGCAGAGACGCAGCGCCAGACTGCACGAGAAGAAGGAGCACTCCACCGCTGTACGCGTAGCTACGCAGCACCCACACACACTGCTCAGATAAGGAATAACGATACGCGCTCGTTTCTCCTTCACGCTCACTCTTTCTCCTTCCTTTCTCCTCAGGAGCAAGCGGTGGACCCTCGCACCCGTCTGCTGATGTATAAAATGGTGAATGCCGGCGTGCTGGAGAACATTAACGGCTGCATCAGCACAGGAAAAGAGTCCGTCGTCTTCCACGCTGATGGAGGGAGGTGGGTGGGGGGGGAAGCCTCAAAGAAACACTCAGACATTTAGGGAAATGAGCTTTTTTGCTGTCTTTACCCAGAGTCAGATGAGAAAATACCCTTCGCCAGACAGAGTACAAAAGCGGGACACACAAAAGTTCACAAGGGAAAAATACATATGTATATGTGTGTGTGTGTGTGTGTGTGTGTGTCAGCCTGGAGGAGCAGCCCGTTCCAGATGAGGTGGTGCTGAAGGTTTTCAAGACGACGCTCAACGAGTTCAAGAACAGAGACCGCTACATCAAAGACGACTATCGCTTCAAAGAGCGCTTCAGCAAACTGAACCCACGCAAAGTCATCAGGCTGTGGGCCGAGAAGGAGATGCACAACCTGGCCAGGTAAACGCCCTTCGACTGGCACCGCCACTTTATTACAACTGAAGTCATACATTCCTGTCTGACAGCTGCTTTACGGTGGCCCAGATGTTTAACTTCCCTTCTTCGTGTTTGCATGTTGTTTTTATTTTCCCCTTCAGTAAGTGTAGACATCTTGAGACACTCTGGTGGCTTTTAATAAATCACGGCAGATTCTTTTTAAACGTCTGGTGGAACCGCAGTGAAATCAAATAAAAATTAGTTTGCTGTCAGCTGTTCTGAGTTAATGCTCGTTTTTTTAATGTCAAGAACAAAAGCATAGAACAGCAGCATCGTTACCAGGCGGCGTATCGTATGGATTATGGACATCAGGTCCACATCATTTACGAATAATTACCCATGACTGACGAAGCAGAAAGCAAAAAGAAGAGATGAGGTTTTAAGCAGCGGGGTTGGGCGGGGCAAACCTCCAGCCACGTTCCAACAAATATATTATCCCATTAGCCCATCTCGCAATGTTTGAATCATTTCTCAATCTTTCCATCTCGTGAATCTCTGATGATTTCAAGCCCGTTATGTACTGAAGCTGGGTCGGCCTCGAACCGTTTACCGGCTGTTTTTAAATATCATATTGTTAAATATTGCAGAAGGTTTTTCCAACTAGAACAAGAAGTAGAAAGAATAGTTTCCAGAGCTACTTCCTAGTTATTATACCGTCGTGTGATCGTGTGTGTGTTCAGGATGAAGAAGGCGGAGATTCCCTGTCCGGAGGTGGTGCTGTTGAAGAAACACATCCTGGTGATGTCCTTCATCGGTAAAGACCACGTTCCTGCTCCCAAACTCAAAGACGTCATGTTGGGCTCCGAGGACATGAAGGACGCCTTCTACCAGGTCCTACATGTACGTACGCTGTGCAGCAGACACTGCGCTTTGTACTGTATGAGTACATAATATGTAATGATTCGTTTCATCGTTGATTCCCTCTGTTGGATCTCAGAAATGTAAAACGAAATGAACCAGAGCGATCGGGTCAGTACCAGCTGATTGTTTAACTAATGGATTCAGCAGTGAACATATAAACAGACTTTATAGTATTTATCAGTTCTTTACACTTTAATTAGGTTACGCTCATTTGGCCGACACGTTTTTCTCATTTAAGTTACAATAATAATAATAATAAACTTTATTTATACAGCACTTTTCTAAACAAAGTTACCTGGTTGAACCAGGATTAAAACATTTCAGGAGGCAAATACAAAAATAAAATGGGATGAAATCCGAGTGCGTCTCTTCCAAACACACAGCTCAGTGAGTTCAGGGCTCAGAGGTGTTTTCGATACCGTGTTAAGTAAACTACTGTGACATGTCTGTTGCTGTCTGTCTGTTGCTGTCTGTCTGTGTGCAGTTGATGCAGCTGTTGTATCAGGAGTGTAATCTGGTTCATGCTGATCTCAGCGAATACAACATGCTGTGGCACGAAGGGAAGGTACGACTGAGTGTCCGCCATCTTTCTGTTCTTCATTCTTGTCTTTGTCCATTGATTCCTTCATTCCACCTTTTATTCTTGGTTCTTTTAAAGTTCCTCAAATCTTCCACCCTTTCTCGCATCTGTCCTCCCTTTTGGGTTTTGTGCTGTTTCTTTGTCTTTCCTTCGATTTTTCGATGTTTTTGCCTCCTCCGCCGTGTCCTTTCCACCCTTCTCCCCCTCCCTCCTTTCCCTCCATATTTCCCGATTCTTTTCATTATTTGACTTCTTGTAGCTCTTATTCTCCTCCTACCTTCCCCCATTTCTTGTTCTTTCTCCCTTCCTCCCCTCTCTTTAGTTTTCGTGTTGATTCGCAGGTTCTTTCCCTCTTCCCTCCTTTCTTTTTCTCTTCTGTCTCCACACACTTGTTATGAGTCAAGCCTTGTCACCACAGCGCTGCTCTAACGTCTGTGTGTTGTAGGTGTGGTTGATAGATGTCAGCCAGTCCATCGAGCCCACCCATCCTCACGGCTTGGAGTTCCTCTTCAGAGACTGCAGGAACGTTGCCACGGTAACTGCTGATTTCACCTACATACGCGGGCTCTCGCTAAAGCGATTCACGAAGCGAAGATTTCTGATCGAAAAATCCAGTTTGAGGGAAGATCAGACTTCAGGTGGCTGTAAAAAGCTGCAGGGTTCGATCTGAAAACATGTCGAGCGGCAGACCGAGGTCACTGAGTCGTACTGTCGGAGCAGCTTCAGCTGCGCAGACATCTTTACACTGAATTTGGTCTGATTTTCGTGAGAGACGTAGTGGTTATATACGGAGTTTCTGAGCAGAGAAAGAGGAAGTGTGTGAGGTGACTGAACAGAAACTTTTTTTTTTTACATGATTTAGTTTTATCTCACTTTGTCCTGAGTGAGAAGCCGAGCTGGAGGTAATGTTTGAGTGTTTTTAAAAAGCGACTTAACGCATCGCTTTTTCTATTCATAGGGAATTCAAAAGTCAGAAAAACTTGTCTAGTTAATTCAAGTTCAGATTTAGCAGAAACGATGGCCCTGTTTTACAGACTTGTGATTTTTAGTTGATTACATTTGTTGTTAATTATTTCTGTAATAAAAATAAATAAATTAATTATTAGTTAATTCGCACTCAGGATCTGGCTGGTCCCTTGGAAAAGCTACAAAATGTACAGATTGAATGAACTGAAGTCTTTATTTAACCAGAGAACCTTAACTGCCACAAAAGTGGATATGTTTTATTTTACAAATATAATAATATAAATTACAGATTATACCAGATAAGTCTTACTTGTAAAAGTAAGTAAAAATTGTTTTGCTGATATCTGAAGATGCTTTAAATTTATGCAACCAGTTCTTAAGTTACACGTGATAACTTAACGAAGCGTGTGTGTGTGTGTGTGTGTGTGTGTCACAGTTCTTCCAGAAGAGAGGGGTGAGCGAGGCGATGAGTGTGTACGAGCTTTTCAACGCCGTGAGCGGCCTGAACATCCCTGTTGGTGAAGAGGAAGAGGCCGAGTTCATTGCTGAGGTAACACACACACACACAACGGAAAGAACAACTTGATCAATATTAATTATTATTATTATTATTAAGTTAAAGATGTGAGGAATCCTGTAAACTGCTGCAGGTCGGAATAACTTTTCTCACTCGCGATGACGAGCAGCGCCTTCGCTCTCAATTTAAAGTTCGGCTTCAAACAAAACAGCTGCTTGTGATACAAACATTGATTATGAATCAAATGTAAGCGTGACATTGGAAATGATCTTTATGATCTGAAGTTTAATAGTTAGGCGTCCTGGGCTTGTGTCAGTTCAGTGAGTTGTTGCTAGCGTTGGTCTTTGGGGGTTTTTTATATTTAGTTTCTCTCTTTTGTCATTAAAGGAAAAGGCCTGTTTTAATCTGTTTCTTATTTATCATCAAATCCCATGAAAAGACCAAATACTGAGGACTTAAATCCTTTGATACACACACAATACTTGTTAGTAGATGCATTCAATGTTGGTCTTTTGTGGACAAAAAGATCCTAAAACACAACAGACACGAGCTCTTAAAAGGACAGCGCTGGGTGTATTCTGTCTTCAGCCATGACTGCATAGCGTTCCTGATGTTAAACATGTTTAAAACGTGATGAAAATATTTCTTTAGAGAAAACTACCTGAACCACCAGGTAAATGCTGTCTGTGCTCTCTGGCAGATTGTGGCGTTGGAGAAGAGGAACGAGGATCACGTGCAGAAGCGAGGAAAGAAAACCTTCCCCGTCGCCTCTGAAGACGGCGGCCCTCCTTTAAAACCCGACGCCGATGACTAACGCTCGCCCGGCTCGCTCTCTCTTCACGATCCCGCCGTGTTGAAAACGCTGTAAAGAGGAGATGAACGGAGGAGGCCCCCCCCTGGAGGACCCGGTGCCTCCCCCTCCAACCCTGCCACCACCCACCAACTGCTTCCTTAAAACAGGCAGGACGGAGCGCCTCCTCCTGGCTGCTGGAGGAGTGAGTTTCACCGTGTTGGATGTTGAAGTCGGAGCGTCCTGAGCTGCTGAGAGGCTCCAACAGGGTTTTCTGAAGCTGAGACCACATCTCATATCCTCCCGCTAATAATGGCTCACACTGATACTGAGTCCAGTGTGTGTGTTTTGGTTTTTTTTGTAAGAATCGTAGCAAAAATACAAATTTAAACAGGTAAAGCTTCTCGCACAGGACCTCTTCTGTTCTCTTAGAGGCTAATTTTAAATTCTGATTGAGAGATTCTGAAGGCTGAATTCGGGGAAATGGGAGTGAAACGATGCAGAAGACAATAAGGCGTGTTGCGTATTTCATTCTGTAGCTTTAAGACGGTGTAGTCCCTCATTCGTCCAGGAGTGTGCCATCGTAGAAAAGGTTTCAGTCGTAGTCGTCTGGACGCTGTTTTCAGAATCAAGACGTTTCGGCTCCCATCCGGAAGTCATTCTCAATTGTGAAAAAATGGGACGGGAACTCAGAAATTTAAGCTACTCTGTGTTACATAAGCCCCGCCCTCAGGAAGGAGTCTACCTGAGTATCTGTTGATTAGCTAGTTTCACCTGAAACTGACCTTCTTTTGTTTCCATGATGGCCCAGTAATCAGTAATCAGGCCTATTGTTTTCTGGCTGCACCTCCCTCATCACTGTTAAGTACCTGATTAGCATGTGATTGGCTTGACCAAGGTGCTAATACACTGTGGTAAACTTTGGGCAGATTGAATCTCAGACCACCAGTTCTGTTCAAAGACGGGTTTTCTTTTTTCACAAAAATGGCTTCTTTGACACCCCTTCTAAGTAGAGAGAAGAGTTGGTTTGAAAGAGGAGTCAAGGAAGCCATTTTTGTGAAAAAAGAAAATCCCTCTTTGAACAGAAATGGTGGTCTGAGATTCAATCTGCCCAAAGTTTACCACAGTGTATTAACACCGTGGTCAAGCCAATCATATGCTAATCAGGTACTTAACAGTGATGAGGGAGGTGCAGCCAGAGAACAATAGGCCTGATTACTGATTACTGGGCCATCATGGGAACTATTAGGTCAGTTTCAAGTGAAACTAGGCAGGTAAACAGCAGACACTCAGGTAGACTCCTTCCTGAGGGCGGGGCTTAAGCAACACAGAGTAGCTTAAATTTCTGAGTTCTCAGACCATTTTTTCACAATTGAGAATGACTTCCGGATGGGAGCCGAAACGTCTTGATTCCGAAAACAGTGTCCGGATGACTACGACTGAAACCTTTTCTACGATTCTGTAGCTTTAGCGAGGCGGAGGAGCACATTTACAGTATGTGATATTGTCAGTAACTTTGAAGCTACTTGAGGAGAAAGATAACAGATTGCAGGATTAAAGGGGTTAAGCTAAGCTAACATATTTTTTTGTTTTACTGCTAATTTCAAAGAGCTACCAAATGCAACAACTGATTGAATATCAGCAGTAAATACAACATGTGGGCCAATCCAGGTGCTGCTTTTTAAAGCCAAAACTTGTAGTATTCCGATATATCGGTGCGTCTCTGCTGAACTCTGTTCAGTTATTAAATGTTTTGAAATTGAAGCGCAAAAGAAACCTAAATTAAAGTCACGTTTGCAGTGAAAAAGATCGTACAAGCAGCTCTCAGAGTGTGTAACTTAAATTCAGAAAATCTGGCGTTGGTCACTCATCCAAACTGTGTGTTTCTCAGTGCATGATGTTGGTTTTAAGGTGGATTTAATCTAATGAATTGCCTCATTGTGGTGCTCTCTGTAAAACCAGTGGTGACATTAAACATGAAGACACATTTAAAAGGTGAAGCTGAAAACTCTCTTTATTTATAAATAATTGTGTTCGTTATCAGTTAAACACTCGACAGTTTTTGTTCGATGCAGAACAAAGTGAAACTGTATAACCTTTTGATTAATTTCTGGATTGTTTGCATGAACTTTGTCCCAAGCATGTGACCGTCAGGTTGTCACGTGACTCCCCCGCAGCACAAACAACAACACTTCCGACTGACTCCTTCAGAATAAAAGAGTAATCTCCACAAATATGAACTGTTAGCAAACTTGAATTTTGTACAAAGTAAAAAATATTCATTTTTAAGCAGTGTTCGTATGAAAGTGCTTCAGTTTAAACTTATATCAGTAAGTATAAGTGTTCTTTGAGTCTGTATGTAGACTAAACAATGATGGGATTTAAAATCTAATATGAATTTAGGAAAACATTTCATCTAAAACATAAAACAAAGCCAACCAAAACTGCTATTCAGTCAATGAAGAATCAAAAAGCAGCCAGAGAAAAAGTTAGAATGAAACAAATTCCTGGAAATAATTAATACTTAACAACTATGTCATAATTTAGAGGTATATTCACATACATAATTCAAGGCGGGGCAGGTTCACTTGTAACACTCCTATCAAGCACAACGGGCTTTAAATGGTTCAAGGAAATTAATCAGAAACAATTAAAAACATAATGAAGAGAAATTATTTAAAAAAAATCAGTTAAAACAGAGTTAAATCAAATAAAATAGACCCCAAAAAATTAGCTCAGAAATAGTACATGGTCATAATAAGTTGTCCCAAAATCAATAAGTAAATAATTCAAAAGTTGACGTTGTCAAATGTCTTAAGTTAGTGGATCTAAGATAAGAGAAGATAAAATAAGCATTTATTGATCCCAGAGGGGAAATTCAGGTGTTGAATAATTACAGTTAAATAGAGAAAAGTAAAAGATAATAAAAATAGAAGTATATCAAATAAAAATATAAAATATACCCTGCACAGTATGGGATATAAAATACTATATAAGGTGAAATGTAGTAATATACAGTAGTATAACACATGTTCACATTATGTGAAGGAACAACATTTTAAAAAGACATTTTTACGCCAGTTAATAATCTGTGCTTTCGTTTAGTATGTAGTGGAACTGAATACCAATTTACAATACTTCAGAATTTTTAAAATAATATATATACATATATATTTTATATACTCCGCTTTTATTGTGAAGGGCCGCACCGGAAGTGTAATGGCCGCCAGCTGAGCTGAAGTCTTCCTGGTCTGCTGCTGCTGTCAGGACCCTGAACTGAGGCTAAAACAGTAATAAAGTGCCAGAGTTGAGTGTGAGGATGAGTGAGGAACATTACCTGGAGCTCTGTGAGAACCCGGTACAGTTTGAACATGCCTCCAGCGTCAACAACGTCTTCTTCGACGAGGCTAACAAGCAGGTGAGCTAGTTAGCATTGGTGTGGCTAACCTAGCTGGGTCAGCTAGCTAACTGTTAGTTTTGTTAGTTAAAAGAACATTTAGTCATCAACATGTCAACAACACTTTTAATCAGTTAATTAGTTCCAGTTCTGTACAGTTTGCTGGTTGGCGTGACACTGCATTATTCAAAGAGCTGTAGCTACTATTAAAGTTAGCAGCTAGGTTAAAAACTTTGACACTTATACAACTTTGCACATTTATAAAATAAAGCAACAAAATTATGATGTAAACCAAACGGTGTTTTATGTGAGACAAAGTTAACAAGACCAAGCATTCATTGTCAACTTTCAGTTCTTTGATTTATAGTTTTGGATGCATTAAACTTCACTCAAAACATATTGAGGCAATCCCTGTAGCAGTATAATAATTTAAATTACTGACATTAATATATACAGTTAAAAAAAAAACTCTTCTTCTTTCAGAAATGAGAGATATAAACTAATTTTGTAGTTGTGGCTTTTCGTTAAAGTTTTGGAGAGATTTAGAGGGATATTTGTTAGGTTACAGCATACAGTTAAATACAAATTACACTGACGCTGATCTTAATCCTCTCAAAGATGTAAACAGTCCGATTATCTTGTTGGGCAAATTCCACACACAGAAAACAAAATGTAGAGCTAAATCGATCAGTCAGTCGATAGAAAATTAATCAGAACGAGTCATATTTCAAGTGAAACTGACAAACGTTTGTTTGCTGGTTCCAGTTTCTCAAATGCGAGGATTTGCTGATTTTCTTTGTCACATACACAGTGGTGTGAAAAAGTGTTTGATCATCAAACCAATTTAAATAATAGTCAAAGATAACACAAGCAAACACAAAATGCAGTTTTTAAACGAAGGTTGTTATTATTAAGGGAAAACAAAATCCAAACCTACATGGCCCTGTGTGAAAAAGTGATTGCCCCCTACACCTAATAACTGGTTGCTCCACCCTTAGCAGCAACAACTGCAATCAAGCGTTTGCGATAACTTGCAATGAGTCTTTTACAGCGCTGTGGAGGAAGTTTGGCCCACTCATCTTTGCAGAATTGTTGTAATTCAGCCACATTGGAGGGTTTTCGAGCATGAACTGCCTTTTTAAGGTCATGCCACAGCATCTCAATAGGATTCAGGTCAGGACTTTGACAAGGCCACACCAAAGTCTTCATTTTGTTCTTCTTCAGCCATTCAGAGGTGGACTTGCTGGTGTGTTTTGGATCATTGTCCTGCTGCAGAACCCAAGTTCGCTTCAGCTTGAGGCCAAAATTCCTCCACAGCGCTGTAAAAGACTCATTGCAAGTTCGCAAACGCTTGATTGCAGTTGTTGCTGCTAAGGGTGGAGCAACCAGTTATTAGGTTTAGGGGGCAATCACTATTTCACACAGGACCATGAAGGTTTGGATTTTGTTTTCCCTTAATAATAACAACCTTCATTTAAAAACTGCGTTTTGTGTTTACTTGTGTTATCTTTGACTAATAATTAAATTTGTTTGATGATCTGAAACATTTAAGTGTGACAAACATGCAAAAAATAAGAAATCAGGAAGGGGGCAAACACTTTTTCACACCACTGTATTAGTAAACTGAATATCTTTTTTAAGTTTTTGACTGTTGGTTGAGTAAAACAACCAATTTGGCCATTTTTAACTATTTTCTGACATTTTATAGATACAACAATTTATTTGGATTATATTTGATAGATGCAAACAAAATGTTCAACATCTTTCTCAAATGTCAGAGTTTTTTTGTTTAAATTGTCTCATTATAAGGATCCTTTTAACCAGTGACCAATAAATAAATAAAAAGGTGAAGTGTGTATGAAACACATGGAAAATGTGCTGCCAAACATCACATAAATCTTCTTCTATTTTATAGACTAATGTATTTGTTCATTATATACATACATTGGTATTTTGGTTGTATCTATTGTATTTATTTATAATCCTTCTCTGATGTGTAACTACCTTTTGTTCAAGCTGTGCTACTAATGAAGAGGAAATGTGAGCAGGATGTCTCAGGGTGTTAAAAGACATTTAAAATTGAAAAAAGGTCAACATTTGCTTCTTGTTGTTCTTTACTCTTTCCTTTTTGTTTGGTCTGGTTCATTCAAGTATATAGAAACAATAATATATAGGTGACAGGTGTGACTTTCTGCCATTGTAGCGGCTGTTTGGCTCATTCACGTGGGTCAAGTACAAAACTATCAAAAATACAAGTACTCTTATAATGCACAATGAGAGTTACATTATTATATAATATTATTTTATCAGTGCTTTAAACTAAAAAATAATCCCCTTTGGTGGACAATAAAGTCATATTTTGTTTTTGCTCATTAATCAATGACTTGGCGATCACTTGTGTCGATGCTACAGCTGGTTGTCTGATATCTTTGATGTCCTGTTTTCTGGCTGCAGGTGTTTGCGGTGCGTTCAGGTGGAGCCACAGGTGTGGTGGTCAAAGGGCCGGAAGACAAGAGCAGCGTTGCCTTCAGGTACCTCAGCCTGTTGCATCTAAGGCCAATGGACTGTTTAGGGCCAATTTTCAAACACCAAAACTTACTATTTATTCACTTTCATGTTTTGCGTCATCTGCATTAGACGTGCGAAATGTGATTGCAATAATCAGATATATTGATCATGTAATGTGTTGTGTTTCCCTCCACAGAATGGACGATAAAGGAGAAGTGAAGTGTATCAAGTTCTCCATTGGAAATAAGATCTTGGCAGTTCAGAGAACTTCGAAATCTGTGGTGAGTTTGGCTGCGCGGAACAAGACACGTGGTACTTCCTGGTTAGAGGATTAATTCCCACAAACTGTAACTTATTTAGAAGAAAAAAACTCCACCAGATGCTTTGTGTTTTCTTTACAGCTAAGTTGGTGCCTCAAGAGCTTTAAAAATGTAATCGAAGTATAAACAATGAAAATTCATCAGTTGGGTTAAATAAAAAGAAACGCGAAAGGACTGTGTTGCTACTGTCTGTAGTACTGTTACTCATGAAGCTAAAAAATGCATCTTGTGTTTTCTGGAAAAACTCGGGGAACAAACCTAAACTATCGATTTGTTTGTAGGATTTCATCAACTTCATACCCGACTATCCACACATAGAGTTCACCCAGGAATGCAAGGTATGCAAAATTATCTTCTGTTTATTTTGAACGGTCTTCCCTGTCGATTTTAATTTTCAGATAAGAAGTTCATTGAGCTGTGAGGAGAAATCAGGAGTTTAAGAGAAACGGCTGATGAAGAACTGAAACTGAGCTTTTTTTGTGTGTGTGTTGTGTAAATAAACTGTGTTTGTGTTGTTTGTCTCGGCCTGCAGACGAAGAACGCCAATGTTTTGGGATTCTGTTGGACCAACTGGAATGAGATCGTCTTCGTCACCGACCAGGGAATAGAGTTCTACCAGGTAATCCAAAACACCTCTCCAAACACAGACGTGTGGCTCTAACGAGGATTACTGTTGTAAGGCGCAGGGTGTGCCTTGTTTGGCCTTTTCGTACTCTATACATTTCCTGTTCTACTTTCTGTCTTGCGTTCTGAAATACAGGTTTTGAGAGCTCTTAGTTTGCCGGACATAGACCTTTCCACAATTAATCAACTGTGTGTTTAATACGTTAGTGTTGTCTTCAAAGTACAGCTTAGACTGCGGATAGTTGAGCCAAGTTTAACAGTGTAGAGCCGGTCCTCACAAGCTTAGGGGCCTGGATATCGTTTGAAATGTTTCAATGCTTGTGCCGGTACGATACCTGAGATCTGATACATAACTGCAACGTCCACGGTTCGACTCCAGGCCGGGGACATGTGTCGCACGTCACACCCCTTTCTTTCCCCACGCTTCCTGTCTGTCTCTACACTGACTGCCAAAAAAGTCAATACAAATACAGCTGCAAAAACCCGCTTCTTTCAATACCTTACTTCAAGAGATATAAACGTGTTTTTCTACCAAAGCTTTTTTCATTTAACAGAAGAAGTCAAGGTTATGTAAATATCAAATGTGGTAGCAGCCATAGTAGGACTTTGCCTAAATAAAAACAGACTAACACTGACAGAATGATTATTTAACTCAGGAACTATGTGAACAATAACAGATCTGAGGACAGTTTTGTCTTCTGCTGTGTTGAACATCTCCGGGCCGATAGTGTGGCCACAGCCGTGTGTTTGGCGTCTCTCCTCAGGTGTTTCCAGACAAGCGCAGCCTGAAGCTGTTGAAGAGTCAGAGCATTAACGTGAACTGGTACCAGCACTGTCCAGAGACGGCCGTCATCCTGCTGTCCACCACCGTGCAGGGAAACATCCTGCAGCCCTTCACCTTCAGGGTGAGCACACGCTGACCATCTGATGTTATTGCATTTCATATTTCTAAGACTATGTTCTTGATTGTTGCGTCACCTTTTGTAAAAAAAACAAACAAAAAAAAAACAGACGATAACACGGACAACCAAACAATTGGAGTCAGAGTAGAAGTGAAAATTAAAAGTGTTTTATTTTCAGCTCGTCTCGATACTTGGAAACAGTACGGGGGGCGAGGACAGGACAAGGTGGTCGTGCCAAACAAATAAAGATAACAAAACACCTAACTGGCTTATCTGAAAAAAAAAAAAACACCAACCAATAATCCTGGTGTTTCTAGACCAAAGTTACCGAGTAGCGCACCCTCTTAGCTAGTTTCACAAACGGTGCAAACCAATCATGTTTTTAGCACCTGGAGAGAAAGCAAAGCACACACAGTTGGGGCGACTCGTTTAAATGTTACAGAAGTTCCTCAGCTGAGGGTTTATATGTGAGAATAATCTGTTTAATCATTAGTTTGTGCATAGTAAGCAGTAACTGAGCCCAAAGTCTCCGCAGATTGTCGGCGGGTGAGAACCTTTCTGTCCCTGTTTTGTATTTTCTAATAATAAGTTATTGTGTTTTTTTAAATATAGTTTTTATTTTGTTGCCGATGAATCATCTTGTTGTTATTTGTTTTGTTTTTCAGAACGGGACCATGTCCAAGATGTCCAAGTTTGAGATCGAGCTGCCGGTCGTCCCCAAACCTGCCAAACTCAGTCTGTCGGAGAGAGACATCGCCATGGCGCCCATGTAAGTTGTTGTCATAGCGACTCAGCTGTAACGGCATCTCCGTTGAGGTAAAACTGAAAACGTTGTGGTCAGAAATTTCATCCTTTTCTTGATGTTTAGTTTCAAACAGCAGCTAATTAAAGCAGAGAAACACGACAGTTGTATAATTGACTGGGACCACCAGTGTTCAAACATTACCTGCCGCTAATCAGTGTTCGACTCGAAATATTCAGATCTCTGTGTTTCTCACTTAATACGTGTCGTACATTTGACTTTTCTAAGCTTTCTACAGGTTTTCTACCTTATTGTCTGTCGATTTCTCTTTTTCTGTTTCAATGTTTTTAACATGTTTATTGATTGTTGGTTTTTTTGTTTTTGCCATGCAGCTTTTCTCTTGTTTCATGTTTCTTTCCGGTGGTATTTTCCCCCCCGTACTTCTCGAAGTGTTGCGTCTCTTTCTTTAATTGTCTCTGAACTAATTCAGTTATTTCTGTTCTGCTCGCCTGAATATTAATTATCACCAAAATATTGAAGTCATTTCTCTCTCTCTCTGTGTGTGAAGTTACGGTCAGCTGTTTGTGATGTATCTGAAGCATCACTCGAGAACAGTCAACAGTCCCGGTGCAGAAGTGGTGCTGTATCACTTATCAAGGTACACACACTTATACACAGCGCACACACACATCCAGCTACAGGCAGCAGAAACCAGTAAGCTAGTGATTCAAATGAACAGAAGTATCTACAGTGTTGCTGCATATTCTTTCTAAAGCTCACCTTATTTGGCAACATTTCAAATGTTACTACAATACAGAACGAGTGCATACTTGTACGTACATACCTGTGCATTTATAGACTGTATAGTTATTCTAAGCACTCATCTATGTAATTCACCTTGCTGCACCTGTACGAAACACCGATATACAGCATATAATAGGCTACCAATTTAAAACTCCAGCTATGTATATGGCAGTTTGACTCATTACTTGTCTCCTCTCCCACATCGATTCAAACTTTATAAAGAACAACAGCAGGATTTTAAACTTAGATAAGATGTGATATCAGATATACTTTATTGATCCCCGAGGGGGAAACTCTTTCGTTACAGCTGCTCACTGTCACGTCAGTGCACACAGGAAGAGAAATAATAATAAAATACGTCCGCAACGAGACAATTATTTCTTGTAAGAAATAGGAGATGTGCAAATCAAAATATAATACAGGTCAGATAAATTAAGTACAAGTGGATATAACGTATAAAAGCTAAAATAAGTTTCAAGTACAAAGTGGATTTAGAGGTTGATAAGTAATAAGTAACAGTGCATTAATGAGTACTGTCACATTAAGTGTAGCTTGTTAAGATGATTATGAGACGGTTGATATTGCACAGCAGTAATAGAAGTATTGACTTAAGGTCATACAGACCTTAGAGGGAGGAGTTAAAGAGTTTGATGGCCACAGGCAGGAATGACTTCCTGTGCCGATCGAAGTATTCTTTAGTACCTGAGACGTCAAATCAAACAGCATCTGAAATATACTTGAAATGGAAGCAGTCTCATCAACAACTGTGACAGATCAGGTCGTCTGTGTGTGTGTGTGTGTGTGTGTGTGTGTGTGTGTGTGCGCGTTCAGGGAGGGTGCGTGTAAGAAGACTCACGTGCTGAAGCTGAACACGACGGGGAAGTTTGCTCTGAACATCGTGGACAACCTGGTGGTGGTTCATCACCAGAGCTCCCAGGTTTGATCGCCTGTATTACGTGTTATTAAGCACATTTACTCAAGTACTGCACTTAGGTACAGTTTTGAGGTATTTGTACTTTACTTGAGTGTTTCTATTTCATGCTGCGTTATATTTCTACTCCACCATATTTATCTGACAGCTTTAGTTACTTTACAATGCTTCTAAAATATAATGCACTGTTGCACAAAATCTCCTCCTTATCAAGTCACACTAGTCTGTAATTGAGTTGTTAAAGTCGTATTTTCTAATAATGTAATTTTTCATAATGCTTGCGCAGCGACCTGCCTCATTCTTTCTCACGTCAGGCTGCAGACTCTCCTTTTAAGAGCATTTATTTTTTACAAATTGATTTAAAAGTAAAACCTGGTTAAATGCAGTATTCTTACTTTTCACCTCATAATAAACTGTGTTTTTTTAGATTTGTAATTATATTCAGAAACGGTGGTGGAAAGTTAACATTTACTCAAGTACAGTACTGAAGTACAATCGGGAGGTACTTGTACTTTACTCTCTTTAGTTTTTCCATTTTGTGTTACTTTTCAGATTAAGATTTTACAAAGAAGTCACATGATCAATTTATATAGTATGATAGTTATAGATTCAACACTATATAAAGTAGTTAACATGAGCTCCACCAGCTGTAACATTAAAATGCTTCAGTAATAATATTCAAATATGATATAAAACTGTCTGAAAGGGACCATTCTGCCTTTTTACTTACGTCAGATCTTGAATGCAGGACTTTTACTTGTAAAGTATTTTTCGGGGTATTGCTACTTTTACTTAAGTAAAATATGAGTATTTCTACCATCACTGCCATCAGTAATAATAGTGCTATAATATAATACATTGCTTTTACATTTGACTCTTTAAGTATCTTAAAACTTTTACTTGTAATGGAGTATTTTTACACTTACTTTTACTTACATAATGCTTTTACACTGTGTGTGTCTGTCAGACGTCTCTGATCTTCGACATCAAGCTGAAGGATCCAGACTGTGCTGTCAACACGCACCAACCTGTCTTACCTGCCCGGTCCATACACCCCTACAGGATACCACTGTCAGGTACACACACACACACACACACACACACACAGTCAGGTTATTTATAGTGTTTATGTGAGTGTTTATGTGTTTATTCCTTTTTCAGGTCCAGCAGTAGTTCCCTCTCAGCCTCCAGTACCGTGTCAGCTCTGTATCCTTTCACCTCTAATACAAGTTTTACGGTATTTTACTTTTTTAAACATTTATCATGCTGACCTTTAACCGTCACTCCAGACTCTTCCTCCTGGAGCGTCTTCCAGCCCGACATCATCATCAGTGCCAGTGAAGGTGTGGAAAACATGCACACACACACACACCCAACAGTGCTCTCATTAAGTGCCAGTAGCAGACTTTTTGGCCATCTGACGACTCGTCATCTATAATTTTGAATCTTTTCCTTCAACTTCTGTAATTTTCCGTTGCTCCTAAAGAAAAACCAGCAGGATGTGCAGAATGATCTTGTTTCAAATAACAGAGCAGCAGACAAATGTTGCTTTCTCCACTTGATGCACGTTTGTTTATTTAGTCCACAGTGCGTGGAGTAACGGGAGGTTGGCCAGTTTATCAGATAATAATGGCAGTAAAAACTAATCTGGAGTTATAGGACTTTATACCTTTTTACCAAGATCTATAGATATTATCACTATTAAATGTGTCTCTGTGTGTCAGGTTACCTGTGGTACTTGCAGGTGAAGTTGCCGCCAACTGTCAACCTTCTGCAGGACAAAGGCAAACTGATGGACTTCCTGTTACGACGGAGAGACTGCAAGATGGTCATCCTGTCTGTCTGCTCACAGAGTACGTCTGTCCGCATGTTTCATTTCCACACTGACGTGTCCAAAGTGTCTCTAAAAATTAAGTTTAACTCCCGAGATGAATCAGATTTGAAGAACAGTTTAATGTAATTAAATTGAGAGCTGGTTTCTAGCAACAATAAAGAAGTAAAAACAGACGTTGGTGCTCCGACACTAAAACTACGTAACACTTTGCAATAAAGACACATTTTCTGTTTCTCTCAGTTCTGGAGGGCGGGGAGAAGGGGAGTCTTCCCGTTGTGGCGACCGTCTTCGACAAACTCAACCAGGTGTATAAAGAATACCTGGAGGCAGAGCAGACCTACACTGTGGTGAGTGAAGTCATCGCTGAACGCCGCAGACCTGGACTCTACACGTGTATTTGTACGTGTAATGTTTGTGTGTTTCTTGTGTTTGTAGGCGATGGAGTCCGGTCCAAGTCGAGGCAGCGCGGCCCAGAAGCGTCCAGTCAGAACTCAGGCGGTCATCGACCAATCAGACATGTACACACACGTCCTGTCATCGTTCACAGAGAAGAAGGTACGGAAACACACACAGACTCGACTTATGAAGCTAAAAGGCCACAAGACAATTCATGTTTTACAGGTTTGCATTCAGTAGTTCCTCTTTACAAAAGTCTGTTTGAAAATGCGTCTCCAGAGCGGATCAATGTTAAAATGACACCCTTATGTTTTAACATGGAAAACTGTGATCGGCTATATTGACGTTTAAAATACGTGATCACAAACCACAGATCTTAACAGAAACACTTGTGTGGACGCATGTTGGATCTAGATGTACTCTGTCAGAACACTAAAGATCCATAGTATGGACTTTTTTGTTTTATTGAAACTTGAATGAAAGATTCCATATTTATTTCTCTTTAAGGCAAAAATAACGTTTATTCAAGTTGAAAGAAAAAAATAATATATTGTTCAAGTTTTAATCAATAACATTTGGGAAGATTAAACCAATCTGCGTTTTAGAGAATCTGTAAAAACATTAAATACAAGAGATAAAGAATAGATATAAGAAATACTGAAACGAGACATTACTGCTCTGTGTGTTCTGCAGGGTGCCTCCCATAAATTCATCATTGCGGTGCTGATGGAGTACATCCGCTCTCTGAACCAGTTCCAGATCACCGTACAGGTAAAACCGACGCCTCACTGTTCACACTGAAAAATCTTCTGACTTTGGGGATTTTAATGACCTTTTTCTCTGCTGCCACCCTCAGGACAAACTTTACATTTCCAGCTGCTCGAAAGGGTTTTTATGTTTGTGTCTTTCAGCATTACCTGTACGAGTTGGTGATTAAGACGTTGGTGCAACACAACCTCTTCTACATGCTGCACCAGTTCCTGCAGTATCACGTCCTCAGCGACTCCAAACCACTGGTGAGTTCACGCCTAAACTCAGATTTAAACTAGTCAATAATCAACTTAAATAAGTCCTAAACTAATAGTTAATATGCAGTGGTATAATATCATTTTGAGAAAAGTCCTGAACCTTTTTTTTCTTGTAACTTTTATTTGTGAATGATATTAGTTTTCTTACATAATCACAAGACGATGAATACAGAAACCCAAAACAAATAACATTTGCAAGCAATTGTAACACAATCAGGTGTCCTCTTTCACAGTAATGAACTCATTGGGGACCATTTTTGTTCATAAAATTATACACCAATAAATTACTGTGCTCATCATTTCACTGTTCAGTTGAAATTAACTCTTCAATCCACCTGTAAACCCAAACTTTGTTACCAAAAGGTCAATTTGTTTTTGTGTTCAGGCCTGTTTACTTCTGTCCCTGGAGAGTACGTACCCTCCTGCACACCAGCTGTCACTGGACATGTTGAAGGTATCAAACACACACACAGGCTTTGAATAATGACACGTTATTTTAAATTGAATTACTTACATGTATTTTGTGTGTTTTTTTAGCGTCTCTCCACAGCCAACGATGAGATCGTTGAGGTTCTGCTGTCGAAGCAGCAAGTTCTCGGCGCGCTCCGATTCATCCGCAGCGTCGGTACGTTCGCATTAAATTTATCTACCAATTTAAAATCTCAGAACAAAACTAATTAAAGCAGACGTCATTTAGCTGCATCAGATAATTTTAATGAAGCGATCCCTTCATGACTGCACTGTAAGAAATTTACTTTTTAGTACAAAATTCTCCAGCTGTGGTGGAAAGATACGTCCTAGTAGTCAGTGTAGTTCCTCCATGAAGGTACTGCTTCACAGCCACCAGGAACTCTTTCAACGTACATAAAGGATGTCAGTGCTACGTGAAGGTAGACTGGGAAAAAATCTGAACTTTGAAGTGAACTAACCCTAAACTGGTTTCACTGGGAGCAGGCGGCCATGACAACGTGTCGGCCAGGAAGTTTCTGGACGCAGCGCAGCAGACCGGAGACCAGATGTTGTTCTACACCGTGTTCAGGTCATTCCAGCAGAGAAACCAACGGCTGAGAGGAAGCCCCAGCTTCAACCCCGGTGAGAGAAAACACACAGGTGTGGAAGTCAAAGAGGCAATCTGCAAGATTTGGCCAGAATATTAAACATCATCAGCAACAGTTCTATGTATTGTGTTGCAGAGATATCGACTGAATTTGACAGGTGGAGAGTCTCAATTCTTACATATTGCCCCTTTAAATAGCTGACATCATCTAAAGTCAAACCCAGTGACTGGGTTTAATGTAAATGATTGACTTTTAGACGTCTTAAACATGGAGCTGTCTCTCTGCTCAGCAGGGTAGAACTTTCATTTGCCTTTTGGTTTCTGTCATTCGAACTGGCATTAAAGGTTCAGTGTGTAATATTTACGGGGCTTTATTTACAGAATATGGTGATAATATTCATAAGTATGTTTATATCTAAAGGGAGCCAGCCGCCATGTTTCTACAGTAGCCCAGAACGGACAAACCAAATACTGGCTCTAAATAGGGTCTTTAGCATTTTTTGTTAGTTTTCTAGCCACTGTAGTTTCTCCTACGCGCTTGGAAGGGGAGGGCGAGGCGATGTATTTATTCTCATTATGAGAAACTCAGTAAGCACCTTTCAAAGAATAAAGGTAAACAAAATGTAAAACAAGATAAAATTATATGATATAACTTAGTATCCAACAATAAGTCATAATGATAACTATAAAAAAGAAAACACTTTCTAATGACAAAACTTTTTTTTGGCAGAAATTGGCTTCTTTAGCAGACAGCTTTGGATTTATGTCCATATTTTTTGCTGAGATTTCTGCTTCTATCCAATAAAATGGAGGTGAATGGTTTTTGGTTCTCAAAGCATTGAAACACACGAAATTTAAAGAAAATCCAACTTCTGTGATTGACAGTTGCAATCAGTTTTTGTTCAATTTAATTTTTCAGTGATTTGAGCACCACAAACTAAATCCCATTCACCTCCACTGTATTTGGGCGGAGGCAGAAATAATACCAAATGAATCTTGATTATCTCTCCGAACTACTTATATTTTTGTTTG